>NW_020291473.1:829101-940726 GCF_003184765.1 Aspergillus aculeatinus CBS 121060
GGGAAAGGAAGTAAGGGCATCGGGGGCCCGAGGACAAGAACGTACCGAAGTAGGGTTGGAAGAGGGCGGTGATGGCGGAAGGGAGGAAGGCCATGCCTGCCCCGAAGGTGGTCCAGCCGAAGTGGGATTCGACGAAGATGGGGATCGTCTGTTTTCCATGAATGGAGACGTAAGCAAAATGTGGGATGTGGGTTGTGGTCTGGTTTGAGGGGATCGGGGAAGCTTACGGCGTCAAAGGCTGCGTAGAGGAGGCCGTGAACGAGAAGTGCTCCTGAGGAGATGAGGATCCGTGGTTGGCTGAGGATTATCAGTATCGCTGGCTGCTTATGTTGGTCGTTGTTGGACATCATGGAAGATGATGGAGAGGGCTGTCTGGTTGGCGACGCGGCTGGTCGCTGCTGCTGCTGCTGCACCAGACTGTCGCTTGACGTATACCCATCATCCTCTGGGGATGGTGAGTACGATGCTGAATGCGTCTGCAGCCACCGTTCGGCGACGGCTTTCTCGACCACCGCGACTCGCATGAGCAGATCGAGCCCCACCATGGCAAAGGCGATGGCGAACACAGCCTGGTACCCGGCGACTCGATAGACCAAGCCGCCCAGCAGCGGACCCAGCAGGAATCCCAGGGCGATGGCCGAGCCCAGGTATCCGATGGTCTGGCCGAGATTGCTCGTGGAGACCGAGTCCGTGAGCAGGGCGAGCCCGGCCACGGCGACCATGGCGGTGGCCGCGCCCTGCAGCATGCGGGCCACGATGAACACCGCGATCGTGTGCGCGAGAGCGAGGAGGACCATCGATGCTCCCAGGAAAATCAGGCCCAGGAGGTAGGGCATCCGGCGCGTGGGTGCCGCATCGAGCATGTATCCGAAGGCTGGACAGCAGACAAAGGCGACGGCAGCTTGGCTCATCAGCAGGATGCTCACCCAGAATTCTCCTGGATGAGGGTTACCGCGAGTTAGCTTGAGATATAGATAGCCGACCAGAGCATTGAATCGGCGGTGTTCGACTTACGGTCTTCATATGCGACACCGGCGCGGTCGACGAGGGCAGTAGGCATGACAGGCACGATCTTGCGCAGAGCTGGTTAGAGTCGCTGGCAGAGCATGTCCCTTTTCACTGGTGACTTACCATCGCATAGAGAAAGTAGTCCTATTGTCACATCAGCCATTGCATCAAAGAACATAAGGGTACCTACCCACCGTGAAGAACGATGTCCAGACCGTCGCGATGATGAAACCCGTCGACGACCGCCATCGCAACATTCGGGGCGGACGACGACTCATTGTCCACATTCTAGTTTACTCAATGATACTACGAAGCAAATCGCTAGCTAGACTTGAGTGGATTTTGTGGTTTGGCGAAGCGGAGAGAGAAGCGTTGCAACCATTGCTTGAAGCGGTGGCTAAGCTGTGGCTAGTTTACATTCTGGTAGGAAAATCGTTTTCGGTTTGCGGGCGGATTCTCTTTCTCCCACGCACTCAATAATGACGACGAGAACCATACGAGAACCATACGAGAACCATAACCGGCCACTCCGCCGTCGTCGCAGGAAAATGAGCAAAAGCTTACGCACATAAATATAGACATGGCAAAGTCAATAATGCAATGTTCAAGGATGGATCTGACGTCTATTCAGTCAGACGAGGGCAACAGCCGGATGTGCATGCCGAAGAACAACAGAACGAGAGAGTAAGCAGTCAATTCAACCAGAAACCGTTATCTGATCCCGGACGACGAGTGTTCTGTTGGGGATCTCCGTCCTCCGCTTCGAATGAAAAAGCATACGCATGCATGTAGTTGGGAGGGATATGGCCTGACCAGGAGCATAATAAGTTTTATTCTGTTTAGTTTCTGGTACTATTATTGACAGGGGAGGCCAGCTCCAGCTCCAGCTCCGGCTCCGTACAGCAAAGCAGGAGCAAATCCCGATAAGATAAGGAACCGAAAAGTGCGGAGGCCGTCGAACTGGCGCGGGTTTCGGAGGTGGCCGATAACGAGCGATCCTCCCCCCCCATCTTCCCCTTCACCCCAAGGGCGAGCGAAAGCTGCCCCCCAACTTAAAGACGCTTCTGTTCCCCGGTTGTACGATCGTTTTCTGTGTACCTGCATACCCTGCACATTTGCTCTTTCAATCGGACATTTTCCTCTACCTCCTTGTTGTTATTGTTTCCCTCCAACGAAAACCATCCCCATCCCCACCCCCCACCATCATGTCTTCCCCCATCACTGCGGCCCGCTACGGCAAGGACAATGTCCGAGTATACAAGGTCCACCGGGACGAGAAGACGGGCGTCCAGACCGTCGTCGAGATGACCGTCTGTGTTCTCCTGGAGGGAGAGATTGACACCTCGTATGTTTCTTCCTTTTTTTTTTTTCCCTGCTTGTGTCTCACTCTGCTCCCCTCCGCTCCCCTGCACCAACGGAACCGGCTAACATCTCCTATCTATGACACAGTTACACCAAAGCCGACAACAGCGTCGTCGTCGCCACGGACTCCATCAAAAACACGATCTACATCCTGGCGAAGCAGAACCCCGTGACGCCGCCGGAGCTCTTCGGCTCGATTTTGGGCAACCACTTCGTGACCAAGTACCCGCACATCCACGCGGCGCACACCTCCATCGTCACGCACCGGTGGACGCGCATGACCATCGACGGCAAGCCGCACCCGCACAGCTTCCTGCGCGACGGCGAGGAGACGCGCAACGTGCAGGTGGACGTGGTCGAGAAGGCCCAAAGCATCGGCATCGACATCCGCTCCTCGCTGGCCAAGCTGACCGTGCTCAAGAGCACCAACTCGCAGTTTTGGGGCTTCGTGCGCGACGAGTACACCACCCTGCCGGAGACCTGGGACCGCATCCTCAGCACCGACGTCGACGCCACCTGGCAGTGGCAGCGATTCGCCGGGATCGAGGCCGTCCGCGCCGCCGTCCCCCGCTTCGATGCCACCTGGGCCGCCGCCCGCGAGATCACCCTCAAGACCTTCGCCGAGGATAACTCGGCCAGCGTCCAGAACACCATGTACAAGATGGCCGAGCAGATCCTCGAGCGCCAGCCCCTGCTCGAGACGGTGGAGTATGCGCTGCCCAACAAGCATTACTTTGAGATTGGTATGTTTCTTTCCCCCCCTGGATGAAAAGAGGTGGTGGGCTGACAATTGGATGAATAGATCTGAGCTGGCACAAGGGTCTGAAGAACACCGGCAAGGATGCCGAGGTGTATGCGCCCCAGAGTGGACCCAATGGTCTCATCAAGTGCACGGTTGGTCGCAAGTCCAAGGCCAAGTTGTAGTGTAGTTCTTTGTTGGACTTTTTTTCCTTGCTATTGTCGTTTTCCAGCGGTTACTTGGGAGTTGTTTCCGGCTCAAAGACACCCCCTTCCACCTTTTTTGTATATAGTTCCTTCGTTGGGATAGTAGTATAGCATTTCACTGGATTGATCGGTTATGATACAGCACAAGCCTTCCAGTAAACTGGTACGGGTGCAAAATCAACGACACATCTTCGAGTAAGTCGGTGTTGTAGATCGACAGCAGAGAGTTAAAAAAGACCTCAGGCCCGGCGCCTCCAAGACACATCAAATCAGATGAATGTATAGATTCGGACCGAAAGAGAGAAGAAATGAAACATTGAGAACTCCCACCCATGCGCTAGCAAGTATTCGTGACAACAAGGGAAACAAGATATGGTACGGGATATAAAAGTACAGGAAAACAGAATACACAAGTCGGTTTTTGGTATCCGCGGAGAACAAGGGGGAGGAAACAGCCAAGGCCCTTATGCAGTAGCACGATGGTCGACCCATCTCAATCACCTGGCAACGTGACAGATAGTTTCGACTCTTCTCATGCCGACGCCTCCACCTTAGCCGCCTGGAACGCCTGCTGCACCTCGGGAAGCTTTCCGATGACCGACTCCTGAGCCTGAACACCCGTCCCACCGATCTTGATGATATTCTGCTCGTAGGGGTGCTTGAGACCTTCGAAAGCTGTTGTACATAAAGGAAGGGTGGTTAGTAAAAGACACAGTTCGCGCTTCATGCAAAATGCTCCCCCCCTGAATATACGGGCTACTCACTCTTCAACCGCGCCAACCGCTTATCCCGCAGCCGGTTCTTGGGCAGCATGCCGCGGACGGCGCGGCGCAGGACCTCGCCGCCGCCCCATTTCTCGAACATCATGTCCATGGTCATGCTCTTGAGGCTACCGGGCCGGGTGGTGTGGGTGTAGTACTTCTTCTGCTGGCGCTTCTTGCCGGTGGTGCGGAGGTCGTGGCAGCCGACGGCGACGACGTAGTCGCCGCAGTCGGTGGAGGGGTCGTAGATGGGCTTGTTCTTGCCCATGAGGACAAGGGCGATGGAGGAGGCCAGCCGGCCGAGGGTGCGGCCGTCACTGCCCACGTCGACGTGGTGCCATGCGCGCGAGTAGGCGAGACGGGTCTGTTATTTTTTTTTAATATCAAAAAGTCAGTTTGAGGGCAGCAGCAACAACAACAACAACAACAACCAAGACAGAAGACAGAAGGCAGTTGATTAAGTAAGGAAAGAGTTGAGGGGAAGGAATTACCTTTCCAATAGTCTGCGACATCTTGAATATGTCGATATAGAAACGAAGAACCAATGACGCTGAATATCTCAACACTCGCAACTCACTATCTCTGCAGGCATCAAGTCTCTCCAGGTCCCAGCCAGCCGGCCAGCCCGGCCAACCGGACAAACCTCCCCTCCGCCCATCCCCCCAAAGCCACGTGACCATCCCTCGAGCCCTACCCGCTCTAGCCCAAAGCGGGCCTAGCGCACCGCACTAAGCGAAATCGTCCGCACGGTGCGTGCCAGCCGCGACCTGCCACAAGCCCGCCCTGGGAAGAAAATTAATACGCGAACAGGAAAACGACGGACGACAATCGACGACGACGCAGCACCCTCTCTCCCACCCGACGTACTTCCCACCCACCCCAGCAACACAGGGCCATTCAGACATCATGGCTTCCGTCCCGAGTGTGCAATGCTTCGGCAAGAAGAAGACGGGTGAGTTTTTGTTGATTTGGTGATTTGGACATGGGAAAAAAAGAAAAAAAAAAGGATGGATCGCGAATACCGGAGGAAGGGCGCAACAAACTATTGGGATAAGATGGAAACTGACCTTTGCACTTGTATAGCCACCGCTGTCGCCCACTGCAAGGTATGCAAAACACCATATATCCCAAACTTTCCAAATGGCTACAACACACAACTACCACATCCGGTGTCGTTCGTTCGCGGGTTCGGAATCGATGAGTCTTGGACAAAAAGGGCATTTACAGAGGAAATTGATATCGAAATTGGAAAGGGATGAGAATTACCAACAAACGGAAAGCGTCGACATGAAAGAGGAGGGAAACATTGCGACTACATCGGAAACACCAAAAAAAAAAGAAGAAAGACATGCGGAGGAAATCGACTTCAACAATTCAGACCGCACGCACCAACGAACGAACGACACCATCTGTTTCCCACCCAACCAACCCACCCAAACCGCAAAGCCGCGCAAATAGAACATCGAAAGACTGACAATGGCAACAGCAAGGCAAGGGTCTCATCAAGGTCAACGGCCAGCCCCTCTCTCTGGTCCAGCCTGAGATCCTCCGCTTCAAGGTACATACATAATCCACCACCGGCCCCAAATCTACATGAACCCAAACACCCTCCGATCCAACCCACTACGTCGCAAGGAAAGATCCAATCTCTGACTTCGAATACCTACCCCCCAAAAAATAGGTCTACGAGCCCCTCCTGATCGTCGGTGCCGACAAGTTCGCCGGCGTCGACATCCGCGTCCGCGTCACCGGTGGTGGTCACACCTCCCAGGTCTACGCCATCCGCCAGGCCATCGCCAAGTCCATCGTCGCCTACTACCAGAAGTACGTCGACGAGCACTCCAAGAACCAGCTCAAGCAGGCTCTTGTCCAGTACGACCGCACACTCCTCGTCGCCGACAACCGTCGCACGGAGCCCAAGAAGTTCGGTGGTCGCGGTGCTCGTTCCCGCTACCAGAAGTCCTACCGTTAAACGGCTCCTCCAATTCTTCTCGGTATTCCTTTTGCCTGTTTATATCCACTTTTTTTCTTCCGCTTCCTTGGCTGCTTCTCTTTGTCACGAATCCAGGAAGAAGTGGGCTTTGGCTCGGAGAGAAGTGTTTTTCAAAAAAGTTGTTTGCTTCTTCCGCCCCCTCTCCCCATCTTCTGATATCTTCAGGCATGGGCGCGGGCTGGTAGACGGGTAAAAGGATACGCAGAATGGTGTCGTCTTAACGGTTTGTACTCTGGGGTGGAGAGAGATCTGGTGCGGTGTGGTCCCATGTCCGCCACTGGACAATTCGATCATAGAGGAAGGTCTGGGTTGTCACAGTGGTTGTATGGATTGATACGGTGCAATGCTGGCTCTGGAATTAGTATAGGCCAGGATTATCTGAAATATCACCCGATTTCTTTTTTTGTCTATCTGTCTCAGCCTAAAAGTGGATTAAGCTTTAGCTTCTGTTCAAACTTATCTAATGACCACCTGCCCACACGGGACCCCAAGCTGGTGGATATTCTAACTATCAGTATGCTGTCTTAGTAGGAAAGCATAGTATGCTAAGTTATCTTAAAAACGAAACCACGACCCGCACCCGACATAAGATCGAGGTTTTGACATAAACGCCCCTCCCATCCCAGTTCCATGCAATCCTTCCCGCCTCACAATGGACACCAGTTGACCCGGTTCTGATTCGCGCAAACATGACATTGATGCAATGCCCCCGCAGACTCGCATGCTCTTGACTTAAACTCCAAATTCAGCTGCATCGAATAAGATGCAACAGATTGTTCGATGCAGTAGACCACCGATGACAGATATGGAAGAAACGTAGGCAAGCAAAGGTCGAGAGGGTGCTTTGAGGGGCTTAAGCAGAAACGCTGTTGTCTGTCCAGCGGACGTTGCCGTTAAGGTGACCGCTCATTCCACTATGGCCATCGTAATCTTCGCTCTCATCGTCATCAGCCCCATCAAGGGACAGGATATGGAAGCGGTTGAGCACCGAGGTGGATTTCCCAGCCGAAGCATCTGGCACTCCGTGTCTCGGCCCGATGGGTACCTTACCCTGCGATTCCGCACACTCGTCTGGATAGAACCCAATCCTCGTACCTTTGTACGTGAAACGGGACATCATGCAGGATCGCGCAAACAGGGCATTGTGCACGGAGTTGGTGGATATGTAGGCATTGCCATTGTTGAATTTAACCGAGATTACGATTAGGTTGTGGATATGCTCCAGATCTTTCCGGATGACCCACTCGGTGACGTTCGGATGCACGTTGTAGAGAACTAGGTTTCTCGAGGCTCCATTGTAGATCTTGTTTCTGACATAGGGAGGGACGTAGAACTGCCGGTCGTTCCACAGCGTTTCGACCTAGCAAGATAAATGAGCCTCAGCGAGGGGGTTGTCTTCGACCAACAGACTTGCACTTACGCGTTTGCCAGCCACCAACAGGCCGTGAGTGTTGCTATGCTGCAGAAAGGAGCGGGCCGCAGCCTCTTCCACAAACGAAACACTTGCAATCCGCTCACGAGCCCTCAAGTAGACATGAACCAGGGCACCACCACTCTTCACAGCGTCGACAACGTCTCTGTAAGTGACGCGGTCGGGCAGGTTGCGGATCATCACAGTGCGTTGATCAGTAGGGGTAGCCGCAGACGCCTCGCTCCTGGATGAATCGTCGTGGTCCTCTGCTTTTCCGTCGCTGGTGGGCGAGTCGACCGAGGTGGCATCATCGTGGTCGTCTTCAGATGCAGCATCTAGATCGGAGCTCTCATCTGAGCTTCTGCGACGCGGAACGATTTCACGCTTTGTATGCCCTCGCTGTGGGGACGCGGTACCTGCTGTGTGGCCTCCAGTACCTGGAGGAGTCGACGGAGGGCCATAGATCAAGATCTGCACGAAATCAGTAGGTGAAAGCGCAGACCTGCATGCCGACATTTCTCACATCGAGAGTCTCCTGCGACAGGCCCCCTTCGAGAAGCGAGTTCTTCAACTTGGCTGGGTTATTCGAGTTTAGAATAGGATTGCGAAGCCCGCAGGACACCAGCAAGCAACGTACTGAACTGCTGCGACGCTTGGAGCTGGGAACAGCAGCAACAGCCCGTTAGTCGGCGATGCTCTCATAACGCTGAGGCTGGCTTGGTGGAATGCTTACCAGGCGCTTGTATTCGATTTCGGAGATGGTCACGGAGTTTGATTTGGACGAGAGGTTTCGGAGGGCTTGGATCTATACGGCAGCGTTCAGTCACTCGGCCAATGGAGCGATGTCCTGTACACACAGCATCAAATCTAGCGAGGCATAAGTTATGTGCATTTAGTTCTGGACCATTGACGGAGAAGAGGCGCACCTTCCAGTAGGAGACTCCGAGCTCATTTTATTATCAGGAGAAACAAACGCCGACATCGTGGCTACAACGGACGCCTGTGTAGTGGGTGTGTTGCGTGCTGCGTTAGTCAAGACCAGCGATCAATGGTCCAGGTATTGACCATGACGGTGATGTAGGGGTGGGAGGAAGGATACAGAAAAGTGACTTACTCAAGAGCAAATGGAGAATGTTAGACAAGCTATGGAAAGGAGTGAAAGGGAATAGAGATAGTGTGAAGGAGGGGAAAGCAAGCAGGAGAGAAGGCAGTCTATCGGATGTCGCAGCGCGCCACTTCACATGGGTTGGTGGTCTCGTTTGCGCAGGCGCAAACGACCAGCTCTTCGAGCCCACGCGGTTTCCATTCACCTCGTCGATGTCTCGAAACTGACCATGGATTGACTACTACTTTAGTATCTACTACCTGAGATCGCTCTAGATTGGTTCAATGCCCATTCTCTACGATCTCGGGATTAAAGGCAAGAAAAGCGATCAACTCGCACATGACCACGAATTTATCGAGATTATGAGGATGATGAGAGGGAGGTAACTTATCTTCATTTGTCCTGTGTGGCCAATGGCTCCGGATGCCCCTTTCAAGCGGCAAATCGTGGCTGCGCCATGTTCGACAGGTCAGAACTACTACAATGCCTTTGGGTCAAGTATTCCTTAAGGTGACCGGGGTATCTTGCTAGACCCCTCTTAGGCAACATTGTTCTTTGTCATATCTATGGATTGCGGGATGGCACGGCCTCGACGCAAGGTGCAACTGAGTTACTTTGCTGCTTTAGTCTACGCTTCATGTGTCTCGGTCGGGATAAAATTGATGCATGTATGCAGGTGCGTAAATAAAAAGGTAATCATATTTGAACTAAGTCCGTGGATTGGGTATCATTTTCATATCCACTACCCTTCGCATAGATTGTGTAGTATGAAAAATACCTCCTGGCATCACGCTTCCCCACACACCACGAGATACACAGGCACCGCTGCTGCTATATGGCTGGCATCAGGATGATCGCATTTCAGGACCGGTCAAAGCAGCGGGCTTCGGATTCCACCGCCTTTGCTGGTAGCAGGTGCATAACGGAGACCACTTTCGTGTTTGCTGGGGGCCATGCCTTTGCATAGTGTTCATGCTGGTGATTTTATGATCCTCTGCTTCGAAGACATCAACCTTGAATATCAAAGCGATCGCTTGCTTCGCTCAAACCACACTAGTGGCTTACTGTCATTAGCCCTTCATCCAGTCTCGCCGGGAGCGGGATCAACTTCAATTTCCCCAGGCTCATCTTCTCGCTCAGCTGGTATCTCAGCTCCTACAGCTCCTAGGTTCGTATTTCGTCTACCCCCTACTACACCCCGTTGTCTTGCGCGCCTGATCTGGATGATGTTGATGGCAATCTGGGTCACAAATATCGCCAGGAAGATGCCTAATACCAAGGTCTGCGGGATGTACATCTCCGAGTCCCGACTTTGCTCCGGCTCCTGTCGAGAAGTCTCGGATGCACGAGTATTCCCAAAGGAAATGGAGACCGACATGGTAAACGGTGTGAACGACGTGAAGACCGCCGTCGATGGCGATAAGAATGATAGACCAGGACCTAGAATCAATGGCACAAGGGAGAAGATGAGCAGAGGGACGGCTAGTCATAAGGCAGAAGAGAAAGATGGGCGAGAACCGGCCAGCCTGATTAGTAGACCATTGTGAGTGACATAGAACATTATTCAGGTTTGGATGGCAAGCGCCTCTACCTACCATTCTCGAGACCTTGACTTTTTGACCCATCGTGCAACAACCTTCAACCGGTCTCTGACACTAGTCGTTGATAACAATGAATACTTGTCGTCTTCCCACAGAGGATAGACGCTAGCAAGCCACCATGGGAACAGAGCGGGATCAGTGGGTGCATCGCCGTAGGCCATCAGGACGCGTGGATGAAGCCACGCGACTCCCTTACGACGTTGTTCGTCAATGAAGTCTAGAGCCAATTGGAATAGCTGCTGGGTCGGCAGGACTTCTATAGGGGTATCTGCAGGATCAGCACTTGCCGCCGGCGGCGCTTCCATTGTGACTGAGGTTTCTAATGACTCAAGTCGCTCTTCTTCAGTGATTGGCATATCTTCCACACGTTGTACCCTGCCAACATGATAGCCGTCAACCACCTCCGAGCTGCTTACTTTGAATCGGGAGACACCAGTGGCAATCACCAGACTTCTACCGTCTGGCAGAAGCTCAAAGCGATCAACCATCAAGACTGTACCATATTGCATAAACTCAGACCGTCCCAATCCTGGCTGAGGCCGACTGCCACGGTTGTACATGACCATGCCGAATTTCTTGCCCCTCGTCTCCATGACCCTCCGCATCATTATGCGATATCGAGGCTCAAAGATATGCAGAAAGGTAGGCATGGTAGGAAAAGACAGCGAGTTCACAAACAGGGGAAGCGTTTGTTCACCGTCAGCGGCGGCCGCGTCATCATCATCATCATCATCATCATCATCATCATCATCATCATCGGAAGTGCCATCTTTCCGCACCGCCAGCTGCTCGGGAAATAGCGTCTCCAGAATAGTCGAGATCCTCAGATTGCTGGGCTCTCTTCGGGAAGTTAAGGACAAGTTGAGCTTCCGGCGACAAACAGGGCAGAGATCACTGTGGTCCATCACCATAGTGACGCAGTCGCGACAGAACGTGTGGCCACATGGCGTAGTCAACGGATCCAGTATAAGCGAGTAGCACACTTGACAGTCCAACTCGTTCCTGATCGCATTCTTGAGCTTCGTATATGAGCGCTGGGTTGAGCTGTCAGCAGCCGAGTCCCCGACCGAATAGTGTACCTCCGACGCATCATAATCGAACCGGCCCTCTTTGACTAGACGGTAGACGCCCTTCAGCAGATCCGCCCCGATAGATTCACACTCTGTGGTCAGTTCCTGTGGTGGATCTCGGGAGATTTTCCACGTCACTGTAGACGCGCTTCCGCTGGAACCATCTCCGCGGTCGTCCGCCAGAACCTCCTCGAAAACATCGGCCAGTCGACTCAGTAAGACGTCCGCTCCACAATCACCCAGGCAATGCTCTCCGGAACACGCATCTGCTTTCCCCCAGTAGCATAAGAATCCATGCTTCCGCTCCTCGTTCGCGGGATACGTGATACCCGTACGTTGATAAATCGGCGGGAGACATGACCGGCAGATCGAATTTCCGCATGGAAGCCGCAGCGGCGAGCGGAGGATCTTGGAACAACGTGCGCATTGTATGCTTTGGATCACCGCATGAGGCAGAACAGGAAATGCGGCGGTCACGCTCGCGGTTGCTGGTGACGGCTCGGGTCCCAGCGCATGTGACGCTGCGCTGCTCATGCCACGGGAGTGATCATCGTCCGATCCGGAAGTGGCGTGCAGAGATGCCGACGCAGCGTCGGGATCTTCCATCGGAAAGTGCAGTAAGATGAATGGTTTGTGAAAGCGACGGTAGTTTCTAGTGTGTGAAAGGTGTAATAGTTTGCTTGAAATGTAGCAAGAGCGACGGCAGAGGTTGAGGCCTCGAAGTAGAGGATGAATGTTTTTGTTCCAGGTGGGCGGAGAGCCGCGGGAATTGAGTTGGGTGGGTTATTTGGGTTATTTGGGTTAGCTCCCCCGCAGTCAATCGATGGACCCGAACTTCTAATCAATGGCTCGACTAAACTCACCATTCTGTCCTGTCGGAGCCATTCTCGTCTCTATAGGGAGCGAACGTGGTACTTTCAAATCGACATTCTACGTCTTCAATTGAAATTTGGGTCTGTGCATCCGAGAGAACACCAAGTAGTTATCTACGGGCATCAACGCTCGTGCTTGATGTATATACAGTACATACGTATGCCGGAGAAAGGAAAGAACATTCGTCGTGAACCATAAGTCGAACAGTGATATGACAAGAATGCTCCCCAGGCCCATCGCTAACAGACTGAGTCATTGACGATGCAGAGGGTCGAACTGCACCTACTTATGTAGGTGGAAAAAGCAAAGTAACTGCCGGGGTAATCAGGGAAGGAAAGAGCAAAAATGAAAATGCTGGCATCCTTTCATTGCTCATGACTGAACCGTCCAACGCCGAGGCCAAAGCGATGAGGAGATTGGAAGAGATGGAATTGCTGCCGAGTACATGAAGGTAAGAGCAGACCTGAGGATTGCGCATAGCTGTTCCGACCCGCCTGGTGAGGTCGGACCGTGCTATCGAAGGCGCGATTTCGTATCACGCCCACGGAGACTCGTCATCCAGAAACTTGGGATGAGGTAGTATCTGAGTCGGTATCTGAATCATCTTCGGTAACGATGCGCCGCAGAACGCTTTTATCGAACAGATCAAGTGCGAAGCGGCGAGCGGGCAAGCGAAAATGATGGCTCTCGAGAATATTGAGAGTCTTGCGAAAGAGATGAGGCTGGTAGAACCGGTCTGGTTGCTTCGATTTGATGCTATAAAGGTTTAGAGCGTAAGCTTCCGGGATCTGGATGGATGGTCCGGACAATGTTACTTACTTATTGAGATCATTCGCTGCTCTCTTCGAGAGAACCGTGTTTCCCATATCTACTATGAGCTTCAAGATCTTCTGGTTGGCGGGATCCGAATCGAGAGTGGCCTCCTTAAACCTCTCTTGAGACGTGCGCTTGGCCTCACGGGTCCTAGAGTGCGACGGAAAGTCGACCTATAGTTGCCACTCATCAGTCACTGCACCTCTGTAGATCATCTAGAGTGGGTTCCTTACCAGGAAGAGCTTGTTGAAGTCGGTGGGAAGACTGAGGCCCAGCGAGTTTCCCTTGTGATCGAGAGCGGAATCCCAGCCGAAGTCTCTCAACACCTTGAGACCATGTCGACTACGTGAGATCAACCCTAGAACAAAGAAAGCCGTCCCTCTCATCGTGAGGACCTCCGCACTTTCTGCGATCTTCACAATATGCTGAACGATATCTGACTCCAGAAACGGCGCACCAAGTTCCATCGAGCCGACGTTACCCACGGCCCACAAACAGCCCTTGACCTTAAGAAGAGCCTCCGTGTCTTCTTCATCCAGCTGAAAATCGCGAATTGTCCAAGCAAACTCATTGAAATGACCGGAGTGCTCTAGAAGCTTGCATCCTTCAGCGGTTCGGGCGAGCTCTCTATAGAAATGGGGCGGCACTAGTCCAATGTCTTGAAGATCAACCAGATCTTCAGGGACAAAGCTACTCCTCCGTGGCTGGTCAACATAGGCACGCGAGAGGGCTGCTTCAACAAGGCCCACATAAGCATCGTTCCGACCCAAAAACCAATCATCCATTTCCTGGGTAATATAATCCAGCCCATCGAGATAATGGTAGCCCACTGAGGTGGACAAGAATCGTAGGAGCAATGGCGCCCCAATTTCACCTAAATGATCTAGCGATGGCCGGCACTTCACCACATATTCGAGATAGTGACGTTGGTTACATGCCTCCTCGAGGATTTTCACAGCCACTTGGCAAACAGACACGTCGGGATCGTAAAGCTGGGTAACGAGAAGCTTGACCACCCAGTCCGCATTGTTACCAGCAGATGCTAGAGCGGGGAGAGAAACATTTCCAACAGCGTACTTTCGTAGGAGTCGAGTCGCGAAGATGCGAATCTCCTTGGAACTAGTGGTTAGGGCTTTGGACAGAATGACCCTGAGGTGGCTTTCCTGGGTGTAGTCCATATTTCCAAGAAGAGTTTGAATCAGGTCATCTCGATCTCGAAGCTCAACGATATGGTAGAACATATTCAGCATATGCCATCGTTCCATCATAGCCAACCCGTTCGCGTCACTACTCAACGTTCCCAGTATAGCAAAGTACCCTCCGCTCAGCGTGCTAGCCATCTGTTCTTTGGAGAACAGGGGAGCAGACGATGTGAGACCACTCATGCGATCGACTTGGGCAAGACACTCAGCGACTTGCCTCAAAAATTTGTTCTCGGCCAGGTACTTCGTGCCTTCCGGAAGTTGTACGAGTGTACGCATTAGTGCACATCCTGTGCGAACATAACGCTGGTTTGGCTTCGTGTTTGGTAGCATGGAGAATCTGTACTTGAAAGGTCGATAGAATCCGATCAGTCGCTTCATGAACTTCGAGCCTTTGATAGCTTCTTCCAGCCGCTTGGGGTTGGTCAAAGGCCCCTCGACAATGCGGTGAATCAGGTCCCACTTCCATTTCAGGTAGTTGACGGTGTTCAAAACATGCGTCTCCAGGATGGCGTTGCGGAACTGCGTCTCATCCATAGAAGGGCTCAACTTCTCCTTGCCTTGGTCAACAGTGAGGAGAGAAGCGGAAATGTCCACTTCGACATTGTAACGTCCCGCGCCGTTTGGAACGCTGCGAGCCAGTGTTCTATTGATGCTGTCTATCTGATAAATTGTCGAAGTGGAGATGTCATGATTTTCGACATCAAATTTGATGGCAGCTGGCAGGAGGTGGGGCAGAACTTGGAGCTTCGCACTGATATGTTGAGGCAATGAATGATGCGCTAGTTTCAATACCTCGGTAAGGAGTAGAGTGGCTTTGCGCCTGAGTGACAGGTCTGTCTCGTCCTCGATGAGATCCGAAAGTGCCTAAATTTGTATCAGCATCGGTTGTAGTTTCAAGTGAATGACCTTAAGAACCTTCGACAACCCGGCCTCGACAAGGGTGGCAAGAATCAATGTTGAGAAATGCGCCGTCAAATCGAATCGATTACCATCATCGTTATAGAATGCTTGAACATGTTTCGTGTCCGATTCTGTTCTGAGGTTGGCCACCCGCCCATAAGTTGTGAGCCTTCGTCCAGCCAGGAAAGATGATGACCATGATGGTGGCTTGATTCTTAATGCGTCAAACAAAAGTTCCATGATCAAATCTCTTGCCTGCGGGTCCGGGTAATGTAATGAGTCGAGTAGCGATTGCAAAGGTTTGGCTCCGTTTCTTGCGAGTATAATCAAGCCCGGCCATGTCTTGAGCATTGCCGAGATAGCTCTAGCTGAAGACTTCAAGCGCCCATTACGGACCGAGTCCGACAAGGAGTCAGTAAACGGTGCAAGGACAGCCTCTAACTCACAACCTCCTCGCAGATGCTTCCTGCTGTGGGGGGTATCGAGAACATGGAGGAAACTCGCTACGAGACTTTCTGAGGCGCCAAAAGTTCCTTCTGCTAAGGCGTCATGAAGGGTAGCGAATCCACCAGAATATGCTATCAATTCGGGATCCTTCACCAGAATCTCAGCTAGAGTCATGATAGAGATGTTCCGAAGACGATCCTCGTAGTGCTCTGCGACGGAGACAATGGTCCTGACTACGGCGCGCGAAATCTCGCGCACACCGTCCTTGACGTCCAAGAAGGCCCTGACGAACTTCAAAGCTTGCTCCCGCTCAATGCTCGCCTTGCTTTCCTTGACTAGGGACAGAATTACCAGCTCATCTGTATGGAACGATCGAATAATCTGGAGGGATTTCCGGTCCGCGATAGCGTAGCGTGTCAATCTGTACCCAGCCGCCACCGCTTCTTTATTGTCGCTGAGAAGCATGATTTGCACGCGCAAACCAAACACAGACCACTCGAGGTCGTACTTTAAGGTCGGGTGTCGCTTAAACAGCTCCACAAGACTGTTTGCACGTTCAACGTAATAATCCGGGGGCATGCCTTCGATTTCCAAGGCCTGTAGTGTTTCTGCAAGGACATATGTGGGTGACTCCATTTCCGCCTCGCCCTCTTGAATCTGGGCTTCCTCAATCGTTGGGTTGTTGCGAGTAGGTGAACGCATGGAGCTGCTTTGAAAGAGGGTCGACAGGCGACTTCGAGGTGGGGTAGACGGCGCCTGCGCACGTAGCATCTCCTCCTCGAGTTCATGATGCAGCTCTGCAAGCTTGCGGTTCGATGAACTCAGCTCCGACTCAACTCTTAATCTCTGGTCTTTCGTATGTTTCGGATTCTTCGCGAGTAGCGCTTCCAGCATGTTCTCGGTTCCCGTCTTGATTTTCATCTCCTTCGCGATCTTGTCTCGAATCACAGCCTGTCGCTCCTCGGTAGTGGGCATATCATCCTGGTCGATAAAGCTGCTCGGTCGACGATTCAGCGCTCCATCCGGACGGGGTGTAGTGCTCCGCGATGACTTCATGCTCTTCAATTCAGAGCTAAAGCTTCCAGGGGCTCCGACCGAGGTGGTCAACGAGCCTCCCCGGACGCCAATGGTCGCACTGCCTCCAGATTCAGAGCGAGCATTTCTCCCGGGTCTCGTGGCGGGCTCGACCCAGCTACCGTCCGCGGAGCCATCCTCCAGACTGGAGTATGAAGGTCCATCACCCAGGGCACGATGCTGGACTGATGTCGCGGAGAATCCTGAGTTATATCCGGACGCCATAGAGCTCCATCTAGCCGCGTGATGGGAGTGACTATCACCTGTCGCGACTTAAATAAGGAATGAAGCGCTGCATTGAGTTTGCAGAGAGAGTCCACGAGCGCTACCGAGACAGCCAGATATCGAGGGTAAAGAAGGAGGAAAGGCTCTGGTAACGGTCCACTGGGGCTGACGGCGGGCACTTTAAAAGGGAGGGGAGGAGAGGGGAGACGGGTTCGCGGCGGTCACGCTGGGGAGGCTAGGGCGGCGACGATTGGAGTGTCAGGAGCGGTTTATGAGACCCTGGTTATGTAGCACAAAGCAACGGATGATAGACTTAAGATACTAGTCCCAGAAAACAAGTTGTCTGCTTCATTGACCGGGGTTTCTCTCAAATCCGACTGTTGATGGTTTCAGCCTGGATTCATCCATGGCTTGGCCAGCGCCCGTTGGCTGACTAACCCAGCCTTATCGCCTCAGGCCAACACCTCCCGTAACTACCGGGCCTTCAACAACACGCAGAGATGAGTTCGTACTGAATGAGGGGTGTTCGGTTTGTTCTTCTTTCTTTTTTTTTTTTTCTCTTCTTTTCTTTCTGTTGTTTTGTCTTTGGTTCCAGATCCATGACACCACTACAACCATAATTTGTACCATCTTGCAAAACTCGCACATTTTTGGTGAACCACCGGTTTATAATCTATGGCGAAAGCATACTCATGAGACATCATGTATGACTACCTAGTTCGCTCCAAGAAGATATGTACATAGAGTTGAATCCCGTAGGATTACAAAGACCAAAAATAGAAAAATAAGTTGAGAGAAAGAAGAAGTTGTTACATCGACGCAACATCATAGTACATGAAAAGAGAGATTGGGGGAATTAGTATATTCCAAGATGCTGTGGGACAAACTCCGGATATGCAAGACCTAACGGGAATGTACGCTTGGTGGTACAAAAATGGCTGATGGGCTGATAAGGATCGTGATAATAGCCGGTGTAACCATCATATAACTATGGTTCCCACGACTTCTTCCGCGGCGCATCGGCGGTATCGTGTGGTACTTGGACCAGTGTGCTATCACTGCTGTTGTCCATTTTGGCCAAGGTTCCTTTGCTTTCAACAAACTTCGACGTCATGTTGCTGGCGGCGAGACGCTTGTTCTTGCGCCTACGCCAGGCGATGACAGCGATATAGATCAAAAACATTGCCCCACAGATGATACCATAAGCGAGTGGTGACGCGGGTGGTATATCGGGGTTTTTCGTGGCCGCATAATGGAAGCCAATTCCTCCATTGATAATTCCAAGGGCCGCGAGAAAGCGGCCAAGGTACCGGTGCGAGACTCCATAAAGTGACGACGTGCCAGTCTTGCGGAAATGCAGGTGTTGCATGATTCCCAGAATCGGCTGTATAATCACGACTCCGCCAACGGCCACATATCCAATAACTGGATGATAGCCGCCGAGCTCTTGGAGGTCCTTTGAAACAGAAACCCCGACCCCAAACCCGGCCAGAGCCAAAAACACGGCAAAGGCCTGCAAAGGGGCATGAATCCATGCCACGGTGCGGCGCGATGGAACGATGTATAGGAGGAGCGCAAAATTAGGAAATAGGAGAACGAAGGCAACGGAGGTCATTACGCCGTGCGCAATTCGCTTTTTGTGAAGAATGGTATCGCTGACCTGCTGCGGGTTGGAGTAAGGCGAAGGATGGGATGAAAGGCGCAATGGAACATAGTACGGACTGGAGAAATTGCTACCGACATTTTTTTCCAAGTCCAATGTAAAAGACCCATGCCAGTCGTGTTGGTACAGCATCTCCGAAACATTGGTAGACGCCAGTGGAGGCCCATAAGTCAATGCCCAAGACCACGAGCTGGACTTTCCAACAGCGCTCTTGCCGTTGGCCAAAGTCGTGCAATTGTCGCAGCGAATATTCGCTGTCATGATTCCGTCGTATATACCAGATCCCTCCTCGAGGTACGCCTGAATACTAGAATCGTACAGAGGTTGGACATGACCGGTTGCTCTCCTCGTAGAGAGCGTGACGTTATTATCTGGTGCAGAGTAGATGATGAAGAGGTTTCCATCTGTCATTTGCGATCCTTGGCCCAATGCGAACCATTTGACGCCAGGCGGGGCTCTGAGCCGGAGATAGATAGGGCCTGACCCTGTGGACGATGTGTTCTGAGGTACGTCAATGCTGTAGGACACATCTTCATAGTCATAGGACCTCTGATCGTGATGGATAACCCTGCTGAAACATGTGCGTGCTGGGAAGCTGCGAGTCAGCCGGAAAGTAAGTATTGCACATAGAAGACAGCCTTACCAAGACCCAGCGCACTCGCGGCAGCGATAAGGAAAGAAGACGGTTTCATAATGACAGTAATGACGACGGAACCAATCTGTCTACAGATTGGATATCAAGGGAAGGCGGCAGAAGAAATCTAGCGTAAATGTGGTCGAAAAGAATGAAGGCAGCACGAATCCAAGTCGTTCGGTATAATAGTTATAATCGAATACAAATAATGGTTTAGAGCGTTTTTGAGGTCAAGGAGTGTTGCTGCTGGAGATCTCGAAGAATAGGCGTGGTTTGCTCTTGGTGACGGAAGAGTTTTGAGTATGTTAGGGCTGGGATCTTTGCTGCTGGGATCTTGGTGTTCGGAAGTATATTGAGGCAAAAAGCATCACTGCACAAAAATGTCTGTCAGCAACGACCGACAACCGAATGGGATTTCTACTACTGCTCCATGACATGACGAGAGAGCAGAGCATGGTCCGCGCGATATTCTCGCGTTGAGCATAGCGAGAGAATGAAAGCAGTGATGACGGAAATAGAGAGAGATCTGGAATTGAACAGATCCTCGAACAAGAGGACAAGAGGAGTAGTCATACTTGAAGGACTCGGATAATAGAATCGCATATAGTTGTCATAAGCCACATAGCGTTGCCACAAATGCCATGCGACAGATCCGTCTGCATGACAATCTCAACGAGTCGAAGGATGACGATCACACACTACCATGCGGGCGGACACCACTTCAGATGGCCGAATAAAAACTGACCAGGAAAGGAGAGACTTGCAATTCAAGGGAGTGACAATCGGGACTACTCATTTACTCAGATCGAGCAACGATAGAAAGCAAAATCGAGCCCACGAAAGGAGAGAAGATCGTCAATCAGAATGGGAGATTGTCAGATAGATATGCCCGGCAAGCGGGTACCTTTAGTTTTTTCCAGATTGACAATCATGGCGAAAATCCTCGGGCTTTTTCAGATTTAAGTTCCCCGGGGCTGCCACGCCTCTTTGGGACCTGGGTATCCTGCCTGGTACGTATTCCTACGTAGTGTGGGCATTTTTTTAGGCGTGGAATGGCCACATGGTCTGTGCTTCATGGGTTTGTCTGGATACAGGATGAGAGAGGTCACTGCAATGCCTGGAATCATACTAGCAGGTATTGGCGAATCCAAGGTAGCTTATTGTCTTCAACACTCTTTGAAATTAGACTCCTCCTTCTTAGGCAGTAGTAGACGGTCTTAGCCCTGTCTAGGTCATCTAGGTCATCTAGGTCATAAGCCTGGGAAAACTGTACGGAGTATTCGGGCTGGGCATTATTTTGATTTATTTTTATTATGATTATTATTATTATTCAATTGTGCAGCATCCATGATTCTCAACCGTCGGGATGGGGCATACCAGATACCTACTAAAGGGACCATTGGGTCGGAGAACGGCAGGTGATCAATCAGACCGCAGGATTGTGGGCGGGACTCAATTGGACCTTTTTTTGTTCTCCAATTGACTCTTCCTCTCTCTCTCTCCCATTTCCGTGTACCGGTACGTGTTTCCCTTACCTCCGCCGGCACCGTCTTTTCCACCTCCTTTCCCGACTACGGAGTACTTCTGCACTGGTACTACCTCCGTTCTGAGGCATTAACACGTTCGTTCGCATCCTTTCCCAGCAGTGGCTGACCAGCTCGTTCTAGACTTCACATAAAGTCCTTGACAGCCTCCATTATGCCTTATGGCCCGACCAACAGGTTGCTCGTTGCTTTGGATGGAAAGGGCCGGCAAACGGTTACGTCCCGTATATCCATTCCATGTGGAGAAGTGAAGAACTGGATTCAATTCAGTAGTAAACTTCAGGTTCCCTTCCACCCTCTCCCACCCCCCACCTCCCTGGGGGACGCCTCTCTCCTCCCCTCTTTCTAGTCTCCAGACCTAAATCCTCCTCCCCGGGATCAACATGGCTTTCCCCTAAACCATCGTGTCATTCCTTTCCGCCACTTCAACCAAAACTGAGTTCTTACCTACGCACTAGTTCAGAAAGCTGGGAGCCCAGAGACGCAGAGAGACGTCCGGCTTGCTCCGCTTATTGTTCCTGGCGCCAATCATGGACCCTGTTCGTCCTGAAAAGCTGGGTGGCTACCTGCTCGTCTTACTCGGATGGTTCAGTCCTGAAGTGTCGTCACTGCCAATCAGCATCGGCCTCCCGTAGCTAAGACCAAGTTATCGGATCTCGGGAACAAGTCGTATTTTCACCGATCCAGGGCGGTTCTTCTCGCCGCAGGCTCCTCCTCTACGCACAGCAAATCGCACCAAGTGGTGGGCCACCGGAAGCTCGGAACCAATGATGGGAAAGGAGGAAACCTTTTTTCTTTCTCTTTCGTTTACCCAAGTCCATACTGGCCTTTTCCACGGTCACGGTCGACGGAACTCGAATTGTTGCAAGCTTCCAAGACGGTGGTTTTGCCGTTCCTGACATAGGGGAGTAGTCAACCGACGCAACCTTGGTTGGTAAACAGTTAGGCTTTTACCCGTGCGATTCCCTTTCGCATCGCAAAAGGGGGTTCGTTCGTCCATTGCCCATGCGAAAGGAGAACGACAAACTTTATTTATGCGCTCCTAATGCTATGCTACCCTTACATTATACTAAATACAAGACACCAGGTCTCGCATTCTCTTTTTCCATCCTTCGATCGAAAGGTGGTAGCTTGACGTTTGAGGGTGAAGGCAGGTCATGTACTTGACTATGCACGTCAACACTCACTCATACAGAATGACATTGTCCAGTCCGGAGTAAGTATCTCGCTAGACCACAGCATGATGTACACATGTGGGAATCAGATTATGCGTAGCCCTTGTTTCAGGAAAAAGCAAGACCACTTAGCTGCGGAGTCCGGCGTGCAGCCCCTTTGTTTTGGAATCCTGAGCCTGTCATCGCTTTGATTAAGTGGTCTCGCTTGGAAAGCATCAATCCAATGACAGAGGGGTCTTCCATCATAGCATCATCAATCATCAATCCACGTCCGAGTCAGTTGTTATTCTTAGACAGCCTCCTCCCAAAGAGGAAAGAAAGAAAAACAGAAACAAAAACAAAAAAAAAAAAGAGGGGGGGGGAGAGGGAACCTGAAGGAGGACGGGATGCTCCATAAAAATTCTGCCATGCAAATTGGCACTGCAGCCACTGCTAGTTTACGGAGCACTAGCGCAGCAGGCCAGCAGCCCATGTGATAGAAACCCACTAGACTCGACCGACGACATCATCTGCTGGTGACTAAAAATACTGTCATTGCATTCTTTTGAGGCTTGGAGGGTGTGGAAGCTGTGGTTTAAAAGTTCTGTTCTTTTTCTCTCTCTTGCCAGTAATAACTTATGCCGTCACATTGACTGACTGGTCTTTTCTGGGCATTGGGCTGGGCAGAGGACTGTTCACCCTCTCCCTCTCCTTCCAGCCGATTCCGACCTCTTGGAGATGACTTCGATTCGAAGCTGGTTTGCCTCTACCAGTCACATCTGCCATCAAACACGGCTGAGCTTGGAAATCCTTCCGCTCCTTTCCCGTCCCCTTCGTTTGTCCCGCATCATGCTACCATGCTACCAAAGTCCTCGTAACCTCGTATCATTCTTAAAGTTCTCAATTATCAGCATACTCCACTTATGGGTGGCGTAGGGGACGGAGAGGGAGGGGATGCGGAAGGCAGACAGATACTTTATCCTGCGCTTGGATCTTTTGTGGAATGTCAGAAAAGGACCCCCCACAGTACCAAATGTCCAGTAGTCCTACTACTACAACTAAGTCTTTTGGTCAATTGACCATCGGAGGTGAGTGCCCGGGGGTCAGTCAGCATGGAAGTTGAATGAATCTGGGCAAATGTCAATCGGATCGTCTTGCGACCGATTGGTCGGATTGAAGCGGATTGAGCTGCAATATATTGTTTCTATGCAGGGGTGCAAGTTTGAAGCCATTTTGACTGTGTACTACTCCGTAGAGCATACCACAATACTAGCATCATTAGACTTTGACATTGAACATTGAACATATTAGGCGATCCATGAGACTGGAATAAAGGACCTCCTGCCAGATGTGGCCTGACACCGGCCCTCGGTATACATTTCTTATCCGTCCTTCGTCGACGGTATGTATCTCGAACAAGTCAATCGTCCGGAGTGCTCCCATACTTCTAACTAGATCAGCATCATTAACTCCCCTATTACCTCCATGAAAACAAAGACATAATAATTGTCAAGAATCAAACAGATGGCAGACGGCCACTCGGAGCGTCCGTCCACCCTAATCAGCTTACTGCCGTTTAGGCCTACCGTACTAAGGCGCCACAATGCCAGCAATAACCTTAAGAAGCATGTCGGAGAATTCATCCCCATGCCCACTCCCCCTCCCCCCATGTCCATTGGCACTTTGACACGCTATTGCCATGTGAATATCAAATCATGCGCAGTCGATTGATTAATCGACTAGTCGAGGTACGGTACGACCCGACAGCCTCCTTTGCTAGCAGCCTAGCAATCAGGTAATTACGGAGGGGTTCGAGCTGCTAATCCAGATACTGATAGACTAGCTTTGCCTGGAAGAAGCAGCAAATCCAGCTCTCAGCTTAGCCTAAATCGCCAGTGGCCCAGTGGGACCTGCACTCACTCTCCACCACAGCCATGAAACAACGAAGCGTACCTATGCGAATTGCCTGAAGGGGATAAAACTCAGCCGATCAAATAGATTGCACCCCCCCAAGAAAATAAACCCCGTGCGCAAGCGAACCCCTGGACCGACCTGACTTGTGTGGAAGAGCAATGCATCATTGACGACGTTCAATAATACTCGAAAAGCACCTCGACATCCGCCATTAGATATTATCAGGTCAAGCAAACAAAATAACTTATCCGCAAGTGCACAAACGCACATACACATACACATACCCACCACATGGTCTCGAGAAAAATTGCCACCCCACTCAGTTGTGATGGTCATACTACGTTATTCTCTGTTTCCAGGAATACGCTAACAACGATATTACCCAACTACAGTACAAGAGCAGGAGCCCCCTTTGGCACTCTTCTCGCTCTCCGCTTCCCTACGGAGCTCCGTACTTCTCTTATGGTTGGGTCCTTTCCGGGCCCCCCGCGGCGCGCGGATGTTTCCAAACGCGCTACCCGACGTCCCGCCAAGTTCCAGTGGCTTGCCCTTTCCTTTAGTGGGCTGATTTTTGACTTATGATTTCGTGGATTTGGGGAAAAGCTGTCATGGTTTTTCATTTTGGTACAGTTTTCCCGGGTACTAATTTTAGGAATTTCCGGGGGTGGTCTTTTCCAGGATGGTCTTCATCATTTCGTTGCCCAGCTTGACGGCTTCGGGGAATCGCGGGGCGAAGTACTGCTGGATACGTTCGAAGCGATCGCGGTAGGACTGGAAATCACCGAAAGAGACACAGTCGGACCAGGCCTGTCAGAAATGGTCACATGATGTCAGTGGGATATTCTGGAACGAACGCTCGACAGGGAGGCTCGACAAACGGCGCATATACGGCCGAGGGGAGAGAACGAGAAGGAGAGACAGGGATTGGCAGATGCAAAACTTGCATAAGTCCCCCGGACAGATGCTGGCCCCGCGGAGATCCGGGTCGGTCGAGAGGGAGGGGGGAAGGGGGAAAGTGGAACAGGTCCAAAAGTCTAAGTACTTACCCGCGCTGCGAAAGTGAATTCCAAGTCGTCGGACCGGAACGTCTTGTCATCGATGGCGGTGTCGAGAGCCTCCTCGAGGAGCTCGGGGCTGCGAAACAGGTACTCTGTGACACCTAGCCAGAGACGGAAGAGCTATTTGGATTGTGAAGACACGAAAGTGTGAGTGAGACTGAAGGAGGGGAGAAGGGCAATATACTAGACCTCCGCGTGCGCACGCGGCGGGAAGATACCCAGGGAGGACAGGGGTTCTTACAGGTGTTGAGCAGATCATATGGTCATAAGGCACGATTCCGAGTTTGGACCAGCAGTCGACGATGGCAAGCAAACTGAGGTGATTGTTGGGCGGCGTCTTCTCGCGCGGACCATTCGACAAGGAGAAGCGATCGAGCACCTCGTCCTTCAGCAGCAGCTCTTGACTCTCGGTCCCCGCCTTGAAAACGGCCTCGCCCGCCGCCTTGACGCGCTGTTTGAGCTCTTCGCGACGGCCCTCGATCATGAGCTTGTAGAGTTCGGTCACCGATTCGGCATACTGGCGGATCTGCTTCTTCGCCGCCGGGTTGAGAATGGCCAGGCCCGCGTACACGTGCCATTTGTTGGAGTAGATGCGCAGGGTGATGTTGATCTTGACGTTCTCGATGCCTCCAACCCAGCGGGAGAATTCCCAGGGGAACTGATTGTTTGCTTGCCAAGCCGTACCCATGCTCAGAAAGGCGGCGTGTGTAACCGCCTGCGTGTCGGCGGTGATCCGGTCATGCATCTCTCCCGTTAGATAGACGTATTCGGAGCCGAAGCATGAAAGGACTTCTTCGACGAATCTGAGGCTCTCATCGGACGCACGGTGTTGGATCAGGACCTATAGGAAGCAAGGTATGTTACCAGGGGGTGTGCCGGCCACATTGCGATGATCCTTGTCACCATCATTGAAAGGTATCAATCAATCAATCACACAAGCATACCAGTGGTTGGCCCTTGGGGTTGACCTTGGGCCCATGGAGCGAATGGCAGGATACAATTTCTACATCCGGGGGAAGATGTTTATCGAATGCAGCAAGCTCCGGGGCCTTGCAGGACGTTTGACCTCCAACGATTGCGCCGACCTTGGTGGCTTTCCAGGCGTCAGACAACGTTTGTCGAGTAACAGTAGAAAAGGGAGCAATGCTGGGGCGCGGCGGTTTGGCTTCAAAGACATACATGGGCCATACTCAGCGACTACCTTGTCAATGACACCAGCCTCTACACTGTAAATGATGTAATCGCTAATCCTAGAAACCAGGTGTCCATTCGGGTATACGGTAACACCTTGCTTTCTCAAGATGAGTTTATGGACAGCACTGGCTGCGAGTAATCAAAGACGTACTTGAGATTCAAATTCATTTTTCAAGTCCTCATACAAATCGAGTTTGTCACATGCATTAATCCTTTAGTGGGAAAAAGATATCTAGTTAGTACAACTGACGTTGTTTGCTATCGAATGATCAAAAAGTATACAAAAATTAATAACCTGGAAGCAAGGACAGTCAGCGCGAGATCCAACAGCGAATGGCTATGGAAAGAAGCATGATTGGGTTGCGAATTTCAGACAAAGAAATATAGGTAGCTGAGATGTTACATCATTGACGACCCAGTGCGTAGCAGATATATCAGAATGATATAAACGCCGGACACCGAGCCATACTCGAGCCAAATGCACTCAAGTCATCATTCAAAGTGGGAGTGGGTTGAAAGGTATCTGGGAGATAGATAGAAGAGAGTGGTGGCTCACCTAGTAAGAGAAAACGCCGAGGGTATCTTGTCGAGACGGCAACGGAAAGAAAAGAATCTTCGCGTGTATTACCTCCATCCTGCGGCACTGAGGCGCTGGGCATACATTTTGCCCATATCACCCATTCCGATAATGCCAATACTGGCAGTCTCCTTGGTGAAGCCCATGATGGCGGTGCCTGGAGCGAAGATGAGAGACGTCGAATAAGTGACAATCAGCTCATTAGACTCCCAGCGCAGATGGCCACGGAGTCGCACCAGTTGTTTTGGCTTGGATGTTCACAAAGAAGGAGAAAGAGTAAGCCCGTTGAAACCCACGGGGAGGATTTTAAATAGTGCCGGCATCTTCAGCTTTCGGGCCGACTGGCCCCCCGAGGCGCCGCCAATCAACGGCTGTCAAAAACGCCTTGATTGCTCGCGGCCTCAGGCAGGCGCTCGCTTGAGCACGGCCTAAGATTGATCTGCAGCCAATCAGAGGCGGGGTGTGGATAGGGCACACACCGGCCGGGTTTTTTTCCTCTATCCCAACTTCACTTCGAGCGGGCGCGTTCGACTTCGACTTCCTTTTTTCCTTTCTTCTG
This sequence comes from Aspergillus aculeatinus CBS 121060, assembly GCF_003184765.1. Lineage (NCBI taxonomy): Eukaryota > Fungi > Ascomycota > Eurotiomycetes > Eurotiales > Aspergillaceae > Aspergillus > Aspergillus aculeatinus. The sequence goes on from NW_020291473.1 coordinate 856,192, forward strand.
TCCCATATTCCATCCCACAACCGACAAAAATGGCTCCCAAGAAGACCACCCCTGCCGCCAAGGAGAACGTCACTCTCGGCCCTCTGGCCGGTGATGGTACGAATTGAATTCACCCAGTCAAGAAATTCATTTCGCGCAAAGTCAGATGCTAATGTGAACATTGGGGGGTTTTAGGCAAGCTCGTCTTCGGCGTTGCCCGCATCTTCGCCTCTTTCAACGATACCTTCGTTCACGTCACCGATCTTTCGTGAGTCTCTCCGCCCTCGGTTCGCAAATCTCTGGAAGCCATCTCTCGGACTCGGTGCGCTTGTGATCAGGCTGGCTACGAAGAGTCGGGGCAAGGCAAACCGAGGCAGATTGATGGGGAACCAAAATTGAAGAACATCTACGGGAACAGCGCAAAAGAACAATACTAACAATTCATTTTACTACAGCGGCCGTGAAACCATCTGCCGTGTTACCGGTGGTATGAAGGTCAAGGCTGACCGTGACGAGTCCTCCCCCTACGCCGCCATGTTGGCCGCCCAGGACGTCGCCGCCCGCTGCAAGGAGCTCGGCATCAACGCCCTCCACATCAAGATCCGCGCCACCGGTGGTAACGGTACCAAGACCCCCGGTCCCGGTGCCCAGTCCGCCCTCCGCGCCCTTGCCCGCTCCGGCATGCGCATCGGCCGCATCGAGGACGTCACCCCCACCCCCTCCGACTCCACTCGTCGCAAGGGTGGTCGCCGTGGTCGTCGTCTGTAAGCATGTGCGAGTCTCGGTCTTCTCCAAACTGGTGCAGAGGTCTCTTTCGCACGCGTCTGGGGGACTTGTTGCTCGGTGCTGCTTGCCGGCTGTGGATGGAATAAACGCGAAGAACGGCTTTTTGCGCCTGGTCTTCAATTTATTACATACCCAAAAGTGTGTTTAGCGGTTCTGGAATTTCGCATCTTAGCTAGTCTGGTGTCATCTCGACGGCTGCTCTGGTCAATATAAGTGGAACCTTGGACTGCACTCTTTTTTCCCGTCACACGTAGAAATTAATGTAATCATAATTTGGGGCTGCAAAGAAGCCAGATATCTGCCATCTGCTTTCGATCCAATGATCTCAAGAGGTAGGTATTCTAGCAAAACATTTAAGGCTGGTCGGCCCACCCAGCCGCTAAGATAAGCCCAAACTTATCGATCAGTCAGCGTATCGCGAACCTTCCAACTTGATCGGCGCATATTCCAACTTGAGTCTTGCCCTTCTCGAAATACAACTAACGGTCACACGCCAGATTCTACCTAACCAGACTTCAACAACACGAATACGCCGAAAGCAATATACTGATTCAGCCTGCCAGTCTTTGCTCTAGCTCAAACTTGAGGTCAATCCGCGGGGGCGCAACGACCCCTCCAACATCACTTCTCTACAGCCCACGAGCTTGCACCCATTTCACCCCGCCCACCTAATACAACCAATAAAACCTCCTACAGCCCTCTCCAACATCCTAGATGATCTCCCTCAACCGAACCGCTTACCAAAACCTCTGACCGCCAAAAACAAAAAGAAACCACTACCCAACGCCACAAAAGAAAATGACCACCCCATCCCCCACCATCCTCCTCCCCCACCTGCCCCCCAAGACCCTCGTCGGCATCGACCTGATCACCTTCACCTCGACCGCCAACTTCCACGGCATCCGCGACTTACCTGCGGGGTGGCACTTCCTCTACACCGGCACGACCGAAAGTCTCTCCTTGCGGAGCGGAAGTTGGTTCTACGTTGGGGATTTGGGTAGCGCCGCCGCCGCCGCCGATACGAATCCCGGCGCACTCGTCTCCCTCCACCAACAGACCCAACGGCAGCAGCAAGAATATGGCCAAGACATCATAGTCTGGAAATGGGACACGGAGAGTGAAACGCTCGCGCCGTTGAGCGCCGCTAGCGATGCGGATCGGCAGGAGGCGATGCGGCAGAAGGCGAATCTGGGGGCGGTTTATCGGAGGGGCGGGTTGTTTCGGTATCGGAGTCGGGTGACGGAGGCGATGTTGGCGATGCAGTCACAAAAGCAGCAGCAGCAGCAGCAGCGGGGAGTGCGGTTTGAAGATGTTGAGGTAGAAGGGGAGGAGGAGGAGGATAAGGAGGAGCAGGAGGGGAGGAGGGATTGGCGAGGTTTGACGGATAGGATTACGGAGGGGTTGCTGGATCGGATTGTTGGGGTTCCTGTTGTGGATGTCGATGGGAGGGCTCGCTGGATGGTTACCTCGGCGAGTACCGCGCTGAGGGATAGTGATGCTATTCCTGGGTTGACCGTGGAGGCAGAGGAAGGGGGGGAACAGAGGTTGGATGAGGGGGCGATCGAGAGGGTGACCGGGGAGAAGGAACGGGAATTCTCGTTTGTCCCGGTGGATCTGAAGCGGACGTGGAGGGAGGGTGCGATTGGGAGGGAGAGGACTGAGGCCGCCCAGGATCGTTCGTGGGCCTTGGGGGACTTGATTGATAGGGTTTCATCGGGTCCAGGGGCCAAGGATGCTGAGAGGGAGAGGGCTGGGGAAGGCCAGCTGCTGGGCGAGCTGCAATTCTCTTTCTTGATGATCCTGACTTTGATGAATTACTCGTGTCTGCAGCAGTGGAAGCGTTTGCTGGAGCTGATCCTCACTTGTCGGAGTGCGATCCGTGAGCGGGAGGCGTTCATGAGTGATTTGCTGCGCTTGCTCTTGCTGCAGCTGCGCCGCTGTGACGATGTAGAGGGGGGTTTGTTTGACCTTGATGGAGAAGAAGGCGGTGCGTTCTTGCGGAAGCTACTAATGAAGTTCCGAAAGTCGCTATATGAGGTTCTCGAAGAGACAGACTCCCAGGTGAAGACGGAGTTCGAAAAGCTCGAGGCTTTCGTCAAAGAGGAATACGATTGGGAGCTCAATCGCGACGTGATTCTTCGACGAGGTATGGTACAACTGGAGGATGGCGAGCAGGTCGAGCTGGAGGTGGCGGGTGACAATGAAGAAGAGGAGCTTGGAGAATACGCGCCTATGGTTGTGGACCTTGGAGAGGGCAGTGGAATGGACGATAGCGATTCTAGTGAGAACCTGAATTAGCAGCTGGAGCTGTTGGGTGGACTTTGGCCAATGATCCATGTACATACAGTGGATAGCATGTATACATCAACCACGGCATATGTATGTGATAATGAATAGACTACACGAGAATAGGAAACAGGTAGTTGAATCGCACGATACTGAGTTATGACAATACTAAAACAGGTCGATGGCCCTCACATATACATAAAAACGAAGCAGTCAGAGTCATAAAACATTGGAAATTCGTCTCTAGGATATAGCTCTATATCAGAAGCAGAACACAGCACTACTATGTACAGTCCACCACCCTTGAGGCACGCAGCCCAACCCCGCCTCCACACAGACCCCCACGTGGCAATCCTTCTCTGCATGACCAACATTCCAGGACCTTGCCATAACCAAATTTCTCTGCCTAGTTCTCAAGCTCATCTTCAATGACAAAGCCCCACTTGTGGTTTTCCTGGCCATCCTTGCCATACATGATGGCCTCCAGCCACGACTTGATCTGAGCGGCGTAGCCTGCACGCTCAGCCCCGGCAGTCAGCAGGTCGATGTCGACGTTGCCGTTGCGAATGAGCTTGACAGGGGTGATGAAGAACTAGTCGCAATGTTAGTAACTTTTTCTTTCGCCTAATCCGCAATCCAAATCACTACCAGGAGGAAAACTTACCGCAGTACCAGAGACGAAAGACTCGACGATGCGCCCCTCCTTCCAGGCCTCCTCGATGTCGGCAATCGTGAACTCCCTCTCCACGACCTCGACGGGAGCAAGGTTGCCGCAGGGCTGAGCGAAGTGTGTCCGAGCCAGCTCCAGAACACTACGACGGGTGACACCCGGCAGGATCAACTGGCTGTCCAGAGGCGCAGTGATCAACTCCAATTTGCCCGTCTCCTTGTTGTCCCACACGACGAAGAAGTTACTGGCACCGGCCTCGGTGACCTTGCGGTCCTCTCCAAACAGCCAGAGCACCTGGTCGAACCCGAGGGCCTGCGCCCGGCCGTGCGCGGCCAGGGACGGTCCATAGTTGGCGCCCAGCTTAGCATATCCGAAGCCACCGGGCCAGGCACGGATCGTGTCGGGCTGGGAGGCAAGAAGCTTCAGACCGTGGGGGGCACCCTCCTCTTGCTTCTTCTTCGACGGGTCGGGCCAGGGGACCGCGATGATGAACAGGAGCGCTTCCTTGGGGGTTTGTACGCCCAGCTGGGTGCCGTTTCCGATCACCGTGGGACGGAGGTAGAGGAAGCGACCGGGTTGATCCTTGGGGAGCCAGCCTGCAGCAAGAGAGAACGACCTTTGTGTCAGCTGGGGTGTCATGCATGAAATGATCGTCGGTCAGGGGATAGGGGAGAGGAGATTCATACGTGGTCCATCGATCTGCATCAATTTCGCAATGAGGTGCTTCAACTCCTCGAATCTGAAACCAGGGAGGGAGGCCCTCTTGGAGCTCCCGTCCAAGCGCTCTCCATTGAGATCGGGTCGGAACAAGCGCAACTTGCCATCCTGGCCGCGATATACTTTCATGCCCTCGAAGCATTCGGTGGCGTAGTGCAGGCACGAAGCGGTGGGAGGGATGCTCAGGTTGGCGAAGGGCTTCACTTCAGGCGTATCCCAGCCATTGCTCGCCGTCCACCGGACAGTAACCATATGATCGGTGCAGTGGGAATGGCTCAATTCCTCCGGCGATCCAGGGAGGGGCACATCGCGGAGATTGGTCGAACGAGTCACCTTGATGTACGAGGCATCAAGCTCGGCGAGAGTAGGCGCAGCAGAACCCATGATCACTTCACTTAAGTTTTCGGTCGGAAAGGGTAATATGCGGAGATATCTGTAAGGCAACGCTCTGGGGGAGGAGGGGGATATGCCCAATTGATACTTGAGAGATTATCCCGCAGAAAGATGGTGAGTCACCACAGAGATAACTTTGGAAGTGAACCAGCGGGAACGGAGTTCGGGGACGCGACTCGAACGGGCTACAGCTTGGACCAAGATCCAAAGATCGGTCGCTGAGTGGGAGACAACAGGGCGAACGGAGGAAAGTTGAAGGAGGACAGGAGGGGAACCAGAGACACAACTCTCTACAACATGTCGAATGCGTCTACTTTATGAACTTTCCATGCCAGACCCGGAGGCAAAGAAAACTTTTCGGCGAGCCGAATCTCCCTATGGTCTGGGACGTCTTTTCGCCTTCGATATCCGAATTCGCAATAGCAGTTGGATCCATCTATGGGTTGAGAGACGGTTCAATCGGCACCCTGAGCATCAGGATTCGTGCCCGCGATAGGTTATCATCGGTTAAGGTCTCCGCAGATGGTGCTATTGTTGCTCTGAAACGGCTTTCTGTACCTTCCAAGTGATTCTGAAGATGGGCCCTTGAGGATCTATTGTCCCGCTTCAATCGTGCCCGCTCCGCCATCGGTGCCCCTCGACAACCGCCCAGACCGAGGATAACCGCAGGCGGTGTGAGCAGCAAGACAGAGTAGTCAGAACTTATCTAAGCAAGTCCGCGAAGGATGGCCGTAGGCTCACCGCCGAGAGTCTGGGTGAGATAGTTCTGGCAGAAAATGGCGGTGTAAATGAGACTCGAAGCTTCGAACAGTGTGCGGAGTAGGTGCCTTCAGTACTCTGTACTGCACCCTCTCCCCTTCCAAACAAGCTTAGACTTTTGCAAGGTACCAGGTCACAAGGCATACCAGCAAATCGTGGGGGAAAAGGCCATATTTCAAATGCATAGTACCCCGTACTGTGTAGAAGCAAAATTTAGAAATTAAATGTGTGGCCGACCCTTGCTTGTGTTCCCAGGGAAGCAGACCGACATTCCCAACTTGGAACATACACTAACTGTCTCCTTCGATCGATCACGATCAAGCCTTATCATTGGAGAACGAAAGAAAGTCCGGAGAAAGAGAAAAACAAGAAAGCAAACAAGCGAGAAGACACTGCAATTTCCCAGGTACCCATCAAAAAGCAAACAATGGGACAACATCGTTTTACTAGGTAGTATCCAGTAGAGTGCTTGATTCATGATCAATAAAACGTGGAGTCTAAACCGAGTCAGAACAGGTGCTAGCCGATCCTCGCATCGCCGTCACATAGCTATGTAAAGTACCCCGTACAGTACAACTTTAAGTGTTTATATGGACTACAGACTGTCAGAATACAATATCCATCATTGAGTGATCTTATCATTTTCAGATGACCACACCTATCAGCAGGGGAAAAAAAAAAAAAAAAAAAAACCTCCCAGTAAGCATGCATAACTGTCTCAGATCGATCGATCAGTGACCGCTACCAAGTTAACCAAGTCAAATGTTTGGTTCCATGCGAGGGGTTTTAGATGGGGGTGTGATGCAATATGCATATCGAGCTATCTACCCTAAGCGCTTGTCGGCTATGCTTCCTGTACAGCCGTAATCCATAGTTGATGCCCCTTCATGCAGTAATTTGGCTCTTAGGCAGGATGACCTCGCTGATCGTCCTGGTCCTTTCTCGCACGAGGGCCTTAGGGGGCGTGGGGGGGGTGTCGCTTCATGATTTGCTAGCTGATTTTCCAAGACAGCCGACATGATACAGATGATGGGGGGAAGGCCGGTTTTGAGGGGCGGGGTAGGAAAGAGTTACTACATAGTATTTGAGTAAAAGATCCCAGCTTACATACTCAGGAGGCTGATCTAATGAATGCCATGCAATGCCGGAGATGTATTCCCGCGCCCTCCCCCCCCCCCCCCAAAAAAGACGACGACAATCGATGGAACACCAGCGTCAACGAAGGGAGGACGTCTGATTTCTACCCATGGTCCATAGGAACAATTTGCCGCTTCAATTTGGCCTGAGAGTTTATCATAGGCTTGCTTGTATACGAAGGAGACCGAGGAGAAGTTCAAGTCTGCGCTGGAGAACAGTACGTAACCATGGAAGTTACCTAACTAGATGTTGTAGCCAAAAAGGGAGATGCGCGCCTTGGGGGGCCCGGGGCTCGGATCCCCGGTTCCGAGCGCCGGGCAAGTCACCGCCTACCAGTTCCAAGCATTCAGCCCTGCAGAATTTAGACTATTTACTGTGATAGGCAGGCGGACGGCGACTCGAGAGCTGGCCAAGGCCGCTCGGACCACCTCAAAGAGAGCAATATTCGGCATGTTAATTATGGATCATGCATCATGGATCATGGATCTTTGTCCGCTCTCCGGCATTCAATTTTTTTTACATACTAGTATATTAGTCTACATACCTATTTCTCTCTAGCCTACTTCGACTACTTGCCTGTGGCTTTACATTACCTAGGAACTTCAAATAAGCAATAAGATAATTCTCTTGCCCGAAAACTTCCAGTATTGACCAGCTTAGGTTTTTTTTCGAGACGCCACGAGCTGGCCGTTCAAGCTTACCGCAGCGAGCAAGGCAAGCGGGCATATGATCGCCATGAGGCCAAGAAGATCGCGCCCACCAGGTCAGGTGGTTGATTGGAGGCGAGTCTAGATTTTCCGGCACCAGCAGGGACCGAATGGGCTCAAAGTACCGGTCCAAAATCCCAAAAATTCCGGTCTTCCATTATCGACTTGGTAAGTAAGTCCGGTGGTAGACTAATTGCCATGGTACCTACCCCGTACAGTGTAAGACGGCCGTGAGCCGTGAGCCGTGAGCCGGTAGTACTCCGTAAATGGTTGAAACCAAAGTAGTACAAGGCACGGTTGAATAAAAAAGACCCTGAGGCCGACAACCCGAACATTAGCCGCTGGATCCCGCCCCATTCCATGCTAAGTGATGCAAGCAATTTTCAAGCCTGTCGCTTGTTTGTGCTATGATCTGAAGAAAAAGTCGCGGACCACTCAGCCACTTCGCCACATGGCATATGACGTTCACTGGAGTCCAGGTTGTCGCCGCACAAGGCCGGAGTATCAAAGTACCAAGGGGGTTGCGAGTAAGTACAGCTTGTCACTCGCATGCAACGATCCATAGGCCCTTGCTAGGCCACATCAGGCAAGGGTGCCAGACACCGTGGACCATCAATCTCTGGACCCCTTTCCCTGTCATATACCACTAATCACAGGCCTGTTACAGCGCTCATATTAAGTCTGGCCCATCCGCCTTGAGGATAAGTATACCTGATGGGTTTCCGAATGGAAGTGTCTAAATCCAAGGCCGCCACTAGTCCATTCGGATGACTTTTCCACCTGTGATATTGAGTCTTGAGGTGATGAGACGCGAATGGCATGGATTTGCTCCATGCCCGGGTGGCTCTTCTTTGACTTCCTGCGGATCCATTCTCCCATGTCCCCTTACCTGCTCTTTCTTTCCCCCGACCTGTAAAGTTGCAGATTTATAATATTTTTCTCGCGTAGAGTTGCGATCCTTGCACTAGTCGGCGCGTGCTACTGGTGCATGTCTTTGTTACCCTTAGGTAGAGGTGCAGCCAGCACACATGCAGCTTGGAGAGATAACATTGGGCAAGCAATGAAACTTCACCCTTGTTGGCTAACGGTCCGCGGTCGATCGATCAGGTAGTAGTAGGTTTACGGCGCCCATTCGCGGCGCAGCTGGTGTTCAATCATCGGATTGACGAAGAACGCTGATCGGTGATTCAATATGACATTAGGTCCAACCCAGGCTGCCCCACGAAAGGGGTAGGTGTAGTTATTTCTGAGCAGACTCATTGAGGTTCGGGGAAAAGGCCGGGGGTCGAGAAGCCGGCGCGCCTGTCCGCGTCATGAACAGACTTGTCTTGATACGTAGCCGATGTGGGAACCTGTCGCGGATCAAACTGGTACCGCGATTGCGAAGCTAATGCTCCAGCTCCAAGCTCAACTTTCAGTCGTTCCCACCACCTCTGTGATTGAACCACAGGTCTCTTCTGGCCTTCACTGAGAAATCCGTGGAGATGCTTGATTTCTTCCACTCAGGCTGTCTCGCGTTGCTAGTCACTGGCTCTGCCACTCTTTCCTTTTCCCCCTCCCTCGCTTATTATTCGTCTCTCTGTCGGTTCCCCAGTCTTGCGCTTTTGAAGCCAGCAGTCAACTCCTCGTATTCCAATCGCCGCCCAACACTGCTTCCTGCTAAGGCGAGCTCCGTGCTTGTCATCTTTCTTGCTCTACTCCGCCTTCAGTCCTTCGCTCTGTGCCCGGGCATAGTGTTGAAAGATCTTAGACGATCTGATCACGTGTAGGCTTTGCTCTTAGTCTGTCAAGCCATCCCAACCACTGTTGGGTACATATTTCGATTCCTTCCCCTTCAACCGCGTCGGCGCCTGCTCACCCCGGTGGTTCCCCACATTCTTTAACAGTCATCGATCGTGAGAGCCTTCTTTCTCGTGGTATTGAAAAAAATATGGCCTTTGTTGATATGCCGGAAGCGGGGCGTCTGTTTGGCGATAATTGAATGATCAAGGCTACGCCTTGTTACCAGGCATATGACATGAACCTCGACCTGCCTCATCTGCTAGATTAGGTAAACAATCAAGATTGTGGCGAACTTCCTTGGGGAACCTTGATGAGACACGTCCTTAGCAGCGTGTCCATGTGCCCAACTGCTTCGGTGCTGACCAAGCTAATTGTGAGCAACCTGACTCCAGCCCTAGGGATGAGATAGGCTGTCCGGGCTCTCAACCACCCCGCCTCCGTCGCCGGAAAGGGGCGTGCTGGCTCAGATGGACCATAATCATCTGGGCAGAACTCTGCCTACCCTCGCTCCAGGGCCACGCGGCGCGTTTGCAGCCCCAGTGACAACAATAGCAAAGTCAAGGAAGAACTCAACTGCTTGCACGTCATGTAAGGCAGCGAAGAGGAAGGTAATCGTGAACGCTACCCTTCCCTCCAGACAAACACATTCTTGCTCATTGTGAGGGTGCTTCCACCTATGTTGTGCCGATCTTTGAGCTAACCACGCGGACTATAGTGTAGCGGACGCCCGGCCCCTTGCAAAGCATGTCAAACCTCCAAAGTTGCATGTATTTTCGATGAATCCCTCGACCTCAGACGCAAAGTCGCCGTGAGACGCACTCAGGGGGAGCTTCAACACTATAAAGGCTTGTTGGCCAGCCTATTCAACAAGATTCGCGATGCGGACGAAGCTGAAACCTATAAAATCCTGGAAGCCATTCGTTGCAATGAGTTCGAGGATATTGCCACGGCATTGGAGGGCCTTGAGCTGCCCAGCACGGAGGAGTCCAGCAGTGACTCAAGCTCAAGCTCGGAGGACTCGGAGAGGGAGGAGAGTGAGGAGGCGGAAGATGACAGTGAATCTCCGAAAGAGCTCTCGGACCCCGAGAAAACCATGCGCCTAACAATCGAGAGGCTCTGTGATACTCCTTTGTACCAGGTACCATCATATTGGACCTATTGCGACGCTGATGACTTTGCCGTTTCGCATCTCGTATCCCTGTACTTCACTTGGGATCATCCATCTTCCCAGATCCTTGACCAGGATTCGTTCCTATTCGAGATGGTAGCTGATCCGCAGGCTACACCACAGTTCGAAGCGTTCCAGGTGTCTGAAGAGTTCGAGTTATCCGATGAGTTCGAGATACCTCCAGGATTCGAGATGTCTCCAGAGATCGAGCCGCCTTCAGAGATCAAGTATGTCGCGGAGGATGAGAGTTCACCAGATCCAGACCTCAATGAGAGATTCTTAAAGATAGAAAGCTCCCCGAACATTGGAAAATTGCGAGAATTGCAGCGTTCTCCAGATATCGAAATCTCAGCAGAGGACAAGACTGAAGATTCAGAGGATGATTTAAGCGCCAAACCGGATTATCAAGGAGCAATCGAATTGGAATATGGGCTTAAGGGCGATCCGCACTTCTGCACACCACTTCTCGTGAGCAGCATTCTAGCAGTCGCAGCAGTAGGTAATTCTCATTCTTCTCGTTCGGCAATGACTAATTTTGACCAGACGTATTCCGATTACCCAAAGATCTGTGCTATCCGAGGCATCGATTCAACACGTGGCCAAAATTTTTTTGAGGAAGCAGAAAGGCTATGGAAGGCAGAGCGGGGCCGGCCTACATTAGCCAATATTCAGGCAGTGACCTTGATGAGCCGTTTGTATGCTGCATATACTCGCTTCATATGTGCACAGACTGACGACGGAAAGTCTGCAATTTCAGGGCCAACGACAAGCCAGCTGGCTGATGCTAAGACAAGCTGTACAACTTGCCAAAGACATCGGACTGTTCCATTCCCCGAGAAGGCACTGGGGATCAGACATGCCGGCCAAGACCCGACATGTCTATGCAGTTGCCGCCTGGGGACTGTACATAATGAACTCGTAAGAATGTCAATTCCATTATGCCTCACTTCGCTAAGGCGTGCAGGGAAATGTCATTCGAGCGCGGCAGGGCCCCAGATCTTGAGCCTCCGTGGTGTAACCCTGACACAGCGTATGATTACGACAAAGGAGTCGTGTGGAGTGCATACCCGCGTTTTAAGGAGGATGATTTCCAAGATCTGCCAGGCCAACTCGGTGCAACTTTCAACCGCACGATCCTTCTAGCAAAGATCGCTGTGAGGATTCAGGAGTTCTTGTTCATCGAGTCATGGGGCATGTCGAAATCTGAAATCGAAGCATCGGCAAATGACTTGATGAATCAATTGCAAGTCGTGAAAGAAGGCCTACCAGCCTCAGAGGTTGAGCAACGAGAGCTTCCACATGTCCTACTTGTTCAGTGAGAACCCCAGCAGGAATGTCACCCCCTACCCCTCTAACCGTTTATCAAGTATCAAATACCATCACACAGTATTGCTATTTTTCGAACATCTCTGGGATCAGCAGCGTGTGGAAGCAACCCCCGAGCAGGTCCGTTCATACCGACTCGAGCCGGCGAAGAAGGTTGTCGAGTATCTCGGTGTGTTTGAAGCTAGGTTCGGACTGCGTCGAGTACCAAGACAAATGTTGGAGCCTGCCAATCGCAGTCTTCTTGCTCTGCTAGTCTTCATTGAGGATGAGGAGTCGTGGGAGCCAATAATAGACCTATGCCGGTTCATGGCGGCGTGCAGCACAAGGTTTGTTCTGGCGGAGCAGATGTGCCTCCAGTTCGAACGGCTAATCAAAGCCTCTAATGCCGTTTTACCACAAGAAGCGTACGAGGTGCTAAAAGGTAGAGGTATTAATGCATCCGACTGGCTGTGAGTCAACGCTAGCAGGTACTGTCAACGAGATGGACAGACACACAGATTCACCCACAAAACCAGTGAGACTGACCGATTATGTGGCATCACAAATTGTGACATCGGGCATTGTGACCTCAGTTCGTGTCAAGCAGGATGGGTGTTGCCGAAGACTCGTCAAGCCTAAGCATGGCTGTGACGAAGTTTCCTGGATTATTGTCTTGTGTGCACTCGCAAGCGCCGCGATTCGCTTCGTGGTAGGTTCGTGGTAGCAATTCTCTGGAGAACCAGAGTGACACGCCACCGCCACTATTGGTAATGGTCTCCCCGAACAAAGTCGAGCTCGTTCATTGAAGTGGTGACGAGGTCTTTGCAGTGTTTTATGGGGATGAGAGTAACCACGCTATTGCAGTTCTGCATCAAGAGCCTTGAGCGGTGAATGTCGAGGGCAAGAGGAAGATTGCGTGGATAAAGCGAGTACGGAGTAGAGATCTCTGGAGAATGAGGAAGGAAGAAGGAAGCGAGGAAGAGTGATTGCGAACTGGAGTGTAGCAGCGAGAAGAAGTTTGAGACCACCAACCCAGGGCTGAGGCCTGACATCTAAGCCGAATGAAGCGTGAACAAATGACAGTCAAGTAGGATAAGCTTTCCGAAGAAGGGATGCCCAATAATGAGCTCTGGAGCGACAGTGGCACTAGCAACCTTGGTTGGCGGCAAGCGGAAGGGGCACATGGCCTTGTCCTTCATCTCCACAGACTCGGATTTCCCAAGTTCTATACTTGGCTTGATCCGGAAGATTCTGTCCACTGGCCGAACCTCCTTCCTGCCGTGCAAGCTATGTGTACCTGTGCCTGTATGCCTGTGTGCTGTGTGCTGTGTGCTGTGTGGTGTGTGTGGAAGATCATGGGCGTGGAGTTCCGATGCGGCAGTTGACCCTCGCCCTTTTTTTTCGAAAGAAAAAAAGGGATAGAAACACACGAGTCAGGTCGTGGCCGTACCTGCAGGGAGCACTATCTACTACTAAGCACAAGTCACAACTGACCTACATACCATATTCATTACATTATTCTATTCGACCTACCGAACCGGCTAGGCCCTGCTGGCAGTCGAATCCTTTACGCTATCACTTTTTCTTGACCAAACCAGGTCTAGAGCATCGTATTGTGCAAGGAATAGAGCTCCAAGGTTTGATTCTCAAGGAGAATCCTATCCGAAATCTATGATAATCGATGCGGATATCAGATCTTGACACCTTCTATCGGTCAAGGCTTACCCTGAATCCCTGCCCTCTGAAGAATCGGACTGAGAGGAACTGCCTCTCCTATAATGCACCGCGAGTCACTATAACTGTATTAATTTGCTCCCAACATTCCTGGACGAAAGCAAGGCACTCTGCCTTCGGCTCCATGGGGAGGGTGAGCTACTACGACGTAGCATAGGTACTAAGGTTCAAGGTTACCACCTCGCTTCCAATCCAAGGTTCTTCAAGCGGCCGGCAGAAGTATCCGGCTGCCCTGCCACCCAATCGGAGGCGTGCTACTCACCTTGCGTGCCACTCACTCCATGCTCCTTCGTCCCTCCATGCCACACCTCATTCCCATTATATATCCATGACTCTGGAATACTCGAGTGATCTCAGCCACGGATGGGGGTTCCCAAGTTATGTCAACTCGTGTTCTCGGAAACTGAAAAGGGCGCCGTAACGGCTCGGATGGGATCTTGCCTTGTGCAAATAAGCTTCTCACACTCCAAAATTCTTACTACGCATATTTATTTCTCTGGTGTCGCTCACCTATGTATGCTTGGCAGATTCTCTGGGTATTGATCGAGCTCTATGTGGAAGACATGAGTCAGTATTGGGACCCCTTTCATACTCCTTGATCACGGCAAGTAAGAGTACACTGGTCCGAAACACAATATCACAAAGTGATTCTAGTATAGTTATAAGAGCTATTGGGTGTTCCTGCTAACTCTAAAGATAAACACGTCTTCAGGTTACTTGGTATCGATAACCTCACTATATGTATTCACCAGTTCCGTGTTGAGCCAACAAGCGTGGAGGATCCTGACTTGTCTAATGTGACCTGATCCTAGCTCAGGCAATCTTTGCATGCTCATCACCATAGAAAACATGGATTATAATCTGTGACCGACGCAGTGGCTCTGTATTTTCAGAATAGACAGGTAGTAGAAGGCACGGTAACCTATGGCGAGCGGCAAGTCTTTGGGGGTTTTTTGATCTGTCGGGTGCATAAATGAGTCAGCAGGACAGCTATGCACAGATAAGATAAGCACAAATCCGTCCAAGCGAAAACCCTCAAAATTCAACTCCGCCGAAACAATCCAAATCCCACACGCCGACGCCAAGTAGCTACGCCTGACGACGTGCCCCCTCTCCTGCCCTCTCTCCACCCATCTCCGCCCCCCGTTCACTCGGAAATCTTATCATCGTCAACAGTCGCTTTTCTGTTGCAAACATGTCCTACGAAGAGCGCGCCAACCAGCACCCCAACTTGGGCGACGAGTCCGATGTTGAGGAGGAGGCCCTTGTCAACGACTACCGCGAGCAGGTCAACTATGATGATGGCATGAGCGAGTTGGACCGGACCACATCTCTTGGAGCTGGCTCGCAGGCACAGGATCTCCAGGCACAGCTCGCCGCCGCCGCGACCCCGCTTGAATACCAGGCCACGCTGGAGACTAAATTTGCGAGCTACGATAACTACTGCAGCCTTTTCCACTACATCTTGAACTCGGACGGCCCTGTTGAGTTGGAGGTTCCTTCGGTATGTTCTTTCTCCCGCCCTGCTCAGAACGTCTCGCGCGTCGAGGCTTCGTTGAAAGTCGTTGTGTGGTCGACGTGAACATCGGCATTCTGGACTAAAATCACCTAACCTTCTGTTTATACAGTACTACTGGGCTTGGGATGTCATCGACGAGTTTATCTACCAGTTCGAGTCCTTCTGTCGCTACCGCAACCGTGTCGCTCGCAGCGGCTCCAACGAGGAGGAGGCGCAACTCTTGCGTGAGAACCCGAACACGTGGGGCTGCTACTCCGTCCTTAACGTCCTTTACTCCCTCATCCAAAGGTCGCAAATCAACGAGCAATTGGCTGCCATCAAGCGTGGTGAGGACCCATTGGCCGTCGCAGGAGAATATGGCTCTCGTCCTCTGTACAAGATGCTGGGATACTTCTCCATCATCGGACTTCTGCGTGTCCACTGCTTGCTCGGTGATTTCAGCCTCGCCCTGAAGACTCTTGATGACATCGAGATGAACAAGAAGGCCATGTTCGCCCGTGTTATGGCTGCTCACTTCACGACCTACTACTACGTCGGTTTCTCTTACATGATGATGCGCCGCTATGCCGACGCCATCCGCATGTTCAGCCACATTCTGGTTTACGTCTCCCGCACCAAGAACTTCCAGAAGGGCGGCAACAGCTACGATGCCATCGCCAAGAAGAACGACCAGATGTACGCTCTGATTGCTATCTGCGTTGCCCTCCACCCCACTCGCTTGGATGACACCATTCACTCGGCTCTCCGTGAGAAGTACGGCGAGCAGCTCAACCGCCTGCAGCACGGTGGTCCCGACGCCCTGCCTCTGTTCGAGGAGCTCTTCCGCTCTGCCTGCCCCAAGTTCATCAGCCCCACTCCTCCTGACTTCGAGAACCCTGCCCTCAACGTTGACCCGGTCGATCACCACACTGCCATCTTCATGGATGAGGTCAAGAACACCCTGTACAACCCTACCATCCGTTCCTACCTCAAGCTTTACACGACCATGGATTTGAAGAAGCTGGCCGGCTTCTTGGAGGTGGAGCCTGAGAAGCTTCGCTCTTGGTTGCTGATCAACAAGCAGCGTAGCCGCCAGGTCCGCTGGGTTGAGGGTGGTTTGTTGGAAGGTGAACCGGCCATCGCCAACGACTTGGACTACGCTCTCGAGAAGGACCTCATTCACGTGAGTGAGACCAAGGCTGGACGCCGCCTTGTTGATTGGTACCTTCGCAACCTCGCTCGTGTCTACTAGATCGACAGCCCAATACATCGATCACCGTCTTAGACGCAAGAGCTTGAGGCTTGAGATCTCGGAGATGCGATCACTCCGTCTTCATAGCCACAAGGGTCGATGGTATTCACGTGGACAACACGGCACTCCCAATGCCGATTGACCGGGCAACTCGACCCTATGGATGCACGAAATTGAGGTCAACAGTGACTTGGTGGCTTAACCTCCCACCTCTACCCCCACCCCCTCCCCCTTTTGCCTACTGATCCTCTCACCTTACCCCGCCACTCAAGTTATGATGCCTATTATTTCTATCTTCATATTATCCCTCCATGTTGTTTTCTTTCAAATGTCCATGCTTTTTTCTTAGGGTCGGGGCCTTGAAACCGATCAGGTTACGGGGTTGGAGTCGACACAAAAGAAATTCTCGAGGATTTGATTAATTCGCGGCGTATTCCATTATGCTTGTGCTTTGGTTTTTGCTTACTGTTTCGACGACATTGTCCGGTCTGGGCTGTGCATCATGCTTTTGTTTGTTGCTTGCTTGCACAGTACCCAAAAAGAATGCAGCTGGCAGAGCACAAGGCTGTAGTGATTCCATGATGAAATAGATGATGACGTTATTTAATCCTTTCCATTCTCCCATAATTGTGCAAGTATGAATACCTTTACGCGCCTGAAATCCCAATAGAAGCGGAGTGGGGGTATACTATTTACAATCTATTCGGATAAGCATAGCTATGTTGTGGTAGTTTGATGCACGCCAACCCCCAAGTATAATACATGGGCAGAACAGAGCACGACTGCCTTCAGAAATGGGAGCAGGAAAGCCCGACAACCATGATCCGCAAGACCCTTAGCGACCCCCCCTACTCCAGAACGTCGAAACTCGTCCCGCAACCGCAATTACTCGAAGCCCTCGGGTTGTCGACGATCTTGAACTGACTTCCAATCAGCTCCATCGTGTAATCCACCGTACTTCCGTGAAGCAACTCCAACGAAGGTTCATCCATGACGACTTTGGCCTCGCCGGGTCCGGCAGGAGCGTCCTCCGCTTCGAAGACGGTATCTTCTTCGGGGTCGATCTTCGACGCTGCTTCGAGGGACATCATATACTGAAACCCATGACAGCCGCCGCTTGTCACGGTGATCCGGAGGTGGTCGTAGGGGTTTTCCTCCTTCGTGGCCGACGGGGAGGAGGTCGGGTCTGTGATCTCACGAAGCCGCTATAATACGAAGCCGTTAGTTTAATACCCTCACAAATAAGTAGAAATCAAGGACAGAACAAAGGACTTAGGCCACGCTACACAGCGACAGGCCCCAAGATATAACAAAATAGAATAGACCGAAAAAGAAGAAAAAAAAAACATACAACAGCCGGGATTCGCTGGTGGTCACCCACCCAACTACTAACCGGCCGGCGTGTGGCTTGAGTACGGCTGAGCGGACGGGAAGCCCTATTTTCCACACCCTGTGGTCGTATGTACTGGACGAAGAGTGGTCATGGTACTTCTTGCGATGGTACCACATGACCTCCCTCCTGCCACTGCCATAGCTTGGGGTTGTGCATATAACCCGACTCCCGTCCGATTCATGAGTACCCAGCTTCCATCACAACCCAACATACTGAAATATGAAGATGTCGGAAGAGGGATAAAAACCTACTTCTGCGGCCCGCGGGGATATCTTGATTGTGAGTTCTTTTCCATCCTCGTCAACTCGGGGGTTTTGTAGGATCTTCGCGTTCGTCCGGATCGTTGACGAGGAGAAAGGGTAGCGCTGGCGGATTGCATTGTGGAAGAGCACGGAGTATCGCGGAGTAAGCTTCTGGGACGCGATGCCTCTTGTAGCTTTCTTAAGAGGACGCAAGCTGGACCGGAGGGATGCCGTGTCGCAAAACGATGCGGCGAAGTTCACCGGAGGCGCGGCCGATGGCGAAAACGCGGAGATGGATGAGTGAGGTCGCGATAGCCGGCGGACGACGGATGATAATACCGGACGAGACATGATGGTCTTCAAAGATCTTCAAGATCAAGGAGCTAGTGGATTGGCGGCGTTATCGTGGTCACTGACGTCTCGGGTTGTAGAGAGGCGTGTCGGACTGATTATATATCATCATCCCAAAGATACTGCCGTTAGTCAGAGTGAGCGGCGTGGCGTCATTGGTTAATCGGCCGTCGGCAGACATCGGCAGAATAATCACCGTGCAGTTGCCCGCCTTTCTGGCCGATAACCGATCGCGGGGAACTAAACCGAACCGTGAGCCGGGTGCCAATCGTGCTCTAAGAGCTAACCCTTGTCGAAATTTGACTATAGAACTCGTTCTGACTTCTCACATCCCTCATAATCACCAGCTACTGATTGGTTTTTTCCAGCTTCACAAGATAAAGGACTGGCTTGTAGCGGATCAAACGCAATGCTTCCCGATCTGCAAGCAAAGCGCGCAAATGGTGGTCCCCCACTTTCTGACTTTACAAGAGAATATGCGCAATCGCTTGATGCGCAGGATCCTCTACGTCACTTCCGACAGGAATTTCTCATCCCCTCGAAAAGTGATCTGAAGAAGAGGACCTTGGCTCTACCGGATGGATGTACGTCAAACGAGCAAGTTTTCTGTTGCATGGACCATGGATTAACCAGAAGCATTATTCGTTGATATAGATAACGAGGAGGCTGAGGAAATATCCATCTATCTATGCGGGAACTCCCTTGGAGTCCAGCCCCGCAATGTTCGCAAGTATATTGACCACTATTTGCGAGCGTGGGCCATCAAGGGTGTGACGGGCCATTTTGTATCGCATGATGATCAGCTGCTTCCACCCTTTGTCAACGTTGACGAGGCTGGGTCGAAGTTGATGGCGCCGATTGTTGGAGCTCACCCTGAAGAGGTTGCCGTGATGGGTACGCTGACAGCGAACCTGCACCTGCTGATGGCGAGCTTCTACAAGCCTACTAAGGAGCGATACAAGATCATCATCGAGGGCAAAGCATTTCCAAGTGATCATGTACGTGTCGGATCTTGGGCGGGCCGGAAGAACAGCCACTGACATACAAGGAGACAGTACGCCGTTGAGTCTCAGATCAAACACCACGATCTTCGCCCAGAAGACGCCATGGTTCTCATCGAGCCCCAAGACTCCGAATTCCCCACCTTGCCCACCGAGCAAATTCTTCGTGTCATCGATGAGCATGCCTCGAGTACAGCTGTAATTCTTCTCTCTGCCATCCAATTTTACACTGGGCAGTATTTCGACATCGAGAAAATCACCGCGTATGCCCAGTCGAAGGGCATTTTGGTTGGCTGGGACTGCGCCCATGCGGCCGGCAACGTGGACTTGCGATTGCATGACTGGAACGTGGACTTTGCTGCATGGTGTACCTACAAGTACCTTAACAGCGGTCCTGGCTGTATGGCGGCCCTTTTTGTCCACGAGAAGCACGGCAAAGTAGACAGAGATAAGATTGGCACTGCAGAGCAACCCTTCCGCCCGCGCTTGTCAGGTTGGTGGGGAGGAGACAAGCAGACGCGGTTCCTGATGGAAAATAGTATGATATGGTATCCCAAGATATCTCAAGCCTCAAGCTCTAACTTCACACCCCCGCAGACTTCGTTCCTCAGACAGGTGCCGCAGGCTACCAGCTCTCGAACCCGTCGGTTCTGGACATAAGTGCGCTTGCGGCCTCCCTCGAACTTTTCAACCGGACTTCAATGGCGCAGATCCGGGAGAAGTCCCTGCAGATAACGGCATATTTGGAACAACTCCTTCTGGAGTTTCCGTCCGAGTCGCTTCCAGAGAGACCGTTCAATATAATCACACCCTCGAATCCAGCAGAGCGGGGTGCTCAACTCAGTCTGCGCTTGGCACCGGGTCTTCTCGACGGCGTTCTCGAGGTTCTGGAAGAGCACGGTGTTGTGATTGATGAACGGAAGCCAGACGTCATTCGAGTGGCGCCTGCGCCTATGTACAACTCGTACATCGATGTTTGGGAGTTTTGTCAGGTCTTTCTAAAGGCCTGTCAGCAGGCTTTGGACGCCCGTAAGTGAACATACAACTTGTATATCTGTGATTTTGGAAAGAAAACCTCCCAACGACCAAATCCTTCCATCCTCTTATCCATGCAATCGACCGTGACCTATGAGATTCCCGGGTCAACATCAACTTTTAGCAAGGCTTCTGGGACGATGACAAACATATAATCCAAATATACCACCAGTCATATTGACAAATATAGATTGGAGCTTCACCGAAGGGTCTAATCTTTCAGTAGGTGTCCTTGGCTCCACATGTATGTATATTCTGTTCATATCAAATCATCCGAGGCAAGAGATCGCTTTCGCGGTTCCTCTAATACATGGCAAAGAGAAAGTATTTGGGGCAGTACGAAGTGGGCAGTTCTTAAGCCTGCTATGTAGGAATAGATTTCCTATGAAATACTTATTACGTATAGTAGCGGAAATAACCTACTATCAACCATATAAATTTGTCGGTTGTCTTTACTAAACAACGCCCAAGTCCGGCCTGTTACAGCAGTACTTACTAAAAAGGCCCGTAATCAGCTCCTTTATCATTACACTGGGCATATATAAGCGGATCGTACCCAGACTAATCAGGCTGCAGGATTGACCAAGATTGGCCAGCCCACACCTGATTATAGTCTTTCAATGGTCCTTGTCCTTGAAGCTCCGCTTATTCTGGGAGTTCGAGCGGCCCTACCTAGTAGTGTGGCCATCTGTACTGTACACTTTTAAAAGTATGGCAACTGCTACACACGTGCAACTAGTACGAGCCTAATTAATGAAGGATTCCGGTTATTTTGCACGAAAGACTTGTTTCATATCAACCCTCGGGCCATTTTATACTTTCTGTGCGCCAACATTCTGTACCTAATATAGAACATAAACCCTGGAGATTCATCCAAATGCAAAATAAGCCGGCTCCAACGATTGACGCTCTGACTCCCACGCTAACCAATCTGATCTCGTAGTCCTGTGAAAAAGATAGAATGTTAGCCATCCGTCCAGCCCAGCAGCCGCGCGAGAAGAGAGCCCACTTACGGCAGGAGACCCATCGCGTTGACCTTCCAGATACCCAAGCAAAGTAAGACTAGCTGCATTACGACATAGATGGCCTTGACGCCCAGAAGCTTGCCCCGTGTGCCTTCGGTTTCGAACTTGGCGAAGACGGTGTTGGTATTGATGAGGCCTTGGATCGGGCCCTTGAAGAGCATGAAGACCATCATGATGCTGAAGATTTGGAGACTGTTGCCAGACATGTACATCATAATCGCGTTCATGGGGATTTGCTTGGAGGGAGCCAGGGCAATCTCCCAGGCCTTCTTCAACTTCAGGGTATCGGTCTCCTCGGGCTTGGTCGGCGCGGCGGTGGTCGATGACTGTTGCGCAAGCTGCGGACACAATTATAAGGGTTAGTTCGGTGGCCTCGGAGGTGGGGGGGGGGAGAAGGGGGAGTAGGGAGTATTCATGACAGAACATACATTTTTACCGCCCATCTTCTTCGAATAGCCTGGAGGATCGGGGATTTTGGCGGCCTCTTTGCTTGGGCGCGGCATCGGGGTGTTTAGCCTGACCACCCATTCTGGGGGTGGAGGCGGGTTGAGAGGTTGCGCAGCCATCCAAGTTTTTTTGTTGGACTCAAATATGAGATAACGAGGAGGGAGCTGAGCACAAGCAAGCGTAGCGTAATGGAGGGGTTGTTGATGGGCAACGGTGCGGAGAAGGCAAGCTGGAAGAATGTTGATTGATGATGATGATGATGACAACCCCCGTCGTCCTCCTCCATCCGGACTGGGAATTTCTCCACAAGCGGCGGGCGGAGTTGGCGGCTCCCGATCCACTCCTGATTCTCAATCCAACCCAGACCCTGATCGAGGCTCGTTCCCCTTTTGACCTTGTTAATCTCGACTTTGGATTTCTCTCGCGACTGTCAGATCGAACTGGGGGAGACAGTGATTATTTCCCATTGAACCTAGGTTGGACTCCAATCCGCTTCCGCGCTCATTCCTCCGTGCGACGCTGACTCCTTCCTTTAGCACCCACCTGCACACCCCTCTCCCTTCTCGAAAGGTCATGGAAGCTGCGGCCAGCTAAAGATCTCCTCCCCCTCGAAGCTAGCATACCGACACGAACCAACGTCGCTATACATGCACATGCGATTTTGAAACACCATCACCTTCACCTGCAAACCCTGCGCCAGCCCTGTTTTGAAAAGTACCAAGCCACCGAACCTCGCCCGATTCGTCACCTATAACCCTCCGACGCAATGAGTTCTAGCGGGGGAGATGCGAAGTTGTTCGCAAGGGTATGTACTTGCGCATGCACTGCTCTTCCGTTTCGTCGGTCGCTTTGAGGCCTTGGCCTGGTGACTTCCTATCATTCTTCCGCATCTTCCCCCTCCTCAATCCGTCAAATCACACTCGACGGTAGCTCTCTTCCATACGAACCGAGCACTGTCCTATTCCTTCCTCCTCGCACCCTTGGGGCAACCTCTTTTCGGTCATCCATGAAATCCTATCCACCTCACACACTCGAGTCTCGCTCGTTCTAAAGAAGACTCCCTGTGATCCCATGTTTCTCAGTGTGGTCCCCTATAGTCCGCAATATGGCTTACCATTCTCTCAATCTAAACAGGGCAAAGTCGCCGAACTGCGCCAGGAGCTCAACAGCGGTGGGAAAAAGGATAAGAACCATTCGGCCAAGAAGATCGCCCTCAAGAAGATTGTCGCAAACATGACGATGAGCAACAATGACATGGTAGCCTTGTTCCCGGATGTGATCGGTTGCATGAACCTGCCCAGTCTGGAAATCAAGAAGATGTATGTCGAGAGGGCGAAAACCGATTGCGGATACAATTGTTCGGCGCTGACTTGTCTTTAACGATACAGGTGCTTCCTGTTTCTGGTCAAC
Organism: Aspergillus aculeatinus CBS 121060; assembly: GCF_003184765.1. Taxonomy (NCBI): domain Eukaryota; kingdom Fungi; phylum Ascomycota; class Eurotiomycetes; order Eurotiales; family Aspergillaceae; genus Aspergillus; species Aspergillus aculeatinus. The sequence goes on from NW_020291473.1 coordinate 879,269, forward strand.
TACTCCAGGGCGAAGCCGGATATTGCGCTCAAGGCGTTGCCGATTCTGGTCGATGTATGGATGATGCCCCTCTTTCTTCCCCCACCTGGATGCACTTCGATGGAGTTCCTAACGAGCGCATAGGATATGGAAGATTCCAACCCGCTCGTGCGTGCTCTGGCTTTACGAACGATCTCATATGTCCACGTTCGCGAGTTTGTTGAAGCCACAGTCGCACCGGTCAAGCGATTGATGCAGGATATGGATCCCTACGTCCGGAAAACGGCCGCCTTTTGCGTCGCGAAGCTCTACGAGCACGATAAGAAGATGGTTGAAAGCTCCGACCTGATCGACCGGTTGAACAGCATGCTTAAGGACGAGAACCCGACGGTGGTATCCAGCGTCCTTGCCTCCTTGGTAGATATTTGGGGACGGAGTGAATCGATCTCTCTCACCATTGACTACGCCAGCGCGTCGAAGCTGGTTTCGATCCTACCAGACTGCTCTGAGTACTTACTCCTGTACCCGATGAAACCAGTCTTTTGCTAATAAGACCCATAGGTGGGGGCAATCATACATTCTCGAAGCCTTGATGTCCTATGTTCCTCAAGATTCCGCTGAAGCGCTCTTGCTGGCAGAGCGTATTGCTCCTCGCCTGTCGCATTCCAACTCTGCCGTCGTTCTGACTTCGATCCGGGTCATCCTTTACCTCATGAACTATATCGCCGACGAGAGACATGTTACCTCGTTAGCGAAGAAGTTGTCACCGCCCTTAGTCACCCTTCTCTCCAAGCCCCCAGAAGTCCAGTATTTGGCTTTACGCAATGCCATCTTAATCCTACAGAAGAGGCCGGAAGTCCTACGGAACGATATCCGCGTCTTCTTCTGCAACTACAACGATCCGATCTATGTCAAAGTAACGAAGCTGGAATTAATATTCATGCTGACTACGAAAGAAAACATCTCTGTGGTGCTCGCGGAGCTCAGGGAGTAAGTTTGCCTTTTGATGTCCTGACGATCGCACAGCTAACAATGGTTAGGTATGCCACAGAGATCGATGTCCATTTCGTGCGCAAGGCAGTGCGCGCGATTGGCAAATTGGCGATCAAGATCGAGTCGGCCGCACGGCAGTGTATCGACACCCTCCTTGACCTGGTCAACGCAAAGATTCCCTACATCGTCCAGGAAGCGACCGTGGTCATCCGAAACATCTTCCGCAAATACCCCAACCAATACGAGAACATCATCAGTAACGTCATCCAGAACATCGACGAGCTCGATGAGCCAGAGGCCAAGGCCGCCATCATCTGGATAATCGGACAATACGCGGACCGCATCGAGAACTCCGACGGCCTTCTTCAGGACTACCTCGCCACCTTCCACGACGAAACCATCGAGGTTCAACTGGCCCTCCTGACCGCAACGGTGAAGTTCTTCATCCAACGCCCAACCAAGGGCCAGCAGCTGGTCCCTCAAGTGCTGAAGTGGTGCACGGAGGAGACGGACGACCCCGACCTCCGCGACCGAGGGTACATGTACTGGCGGCTCCTCTCCACCGACCCCGCGGCCGCCAAACAAGTCGTCATGGGCGAGAAACCGCCGATCAGCGCGGAGAGCGAGAAACTCGACCCGAAGACGCTAGAGGAGCTGTGCTTGAATGTCGGCACGCTGGCCACGGTATATCTGAAGCCCGTCCAGCAGGTCTTCCGCAATGCGCGGACCAGACGATTGCAGTACAGCCCCGCCCTGCAGAAGCCGCAAGAGGAAGCCACCAGCGCCGCCAGCTGGCAGTTTCCCGCTGCGGCGGCACAGGCCGCGGCCAGTAGTCCCACGGCCGCGACGGCCGCCAACCCGACGGGCTTCCCGATGACCGGCGCGGCGGCGGGTGACATGAACGCCGCCGTCAGCGCCGCGGACAACTATTTCAACAGCGTCGGCAGCCAGCAGATGGCCGCGCTCGATCTGGGCGGTCGCGGCGACGGCGGTGCCGGGGGCGGTGGCGCGTCGCAGACCCAGTATGTGGTCAACCAGAACCAGCAGCAGGTCTATCAACCCCAGTTGGCTGGTGGTGCGGCGACGGGAGAGCTGTTGCTGCTGTAATATCCTCTACGTAGTATTCCTGCTCATTCCGCTGCGTCCGTTCTTCATACTTACTTCATTGGGCTTTCCCCTTCTTGCATTCATCCTTTGAGCGATGCCAGCTTTTTGATCGCAGGCAGGGACTTGTGATACCTCTTATTATTCAACATTTCTATTATATGTATCATTTTAACTACACACAAAATGTAAAGAAGTTGGGGGGGGGGCTGGAATCATGGTTTACAATTCTTATTGTATATCATACACACTTCCTACCCAATCTGCCTGCCTCTAGCAGAATTGAGGTGTATGGACACTAGTTTGCAAAATTGTCGTTATTGCACCAACCATCGATTGCAATGCATCAAAGACGTCAGGGACCATTGGATAAAAACCATAGTAGTAGTAGAACGCTGCACCTACCAAGAATGCTCACTCATCATCATCCAACCGAGCAAGTCCACCACGACTACGTTTGAGGCGGTCATCCAGATTGTCTTCCTGGAGTTGGCGATGAAGACCCGACACAAAACGGCCTTTTTCAGAGCGATGCTTCTCGTCCTCCTCGAGCTGCTTCTGTTCCGCAGCGGTAACCTCTGCAATACGCTGACGACGGGTTTCCTCCATCTCGTCTGCGTTGGAAAGCATCTCTGCCAGTTTGCGCTGACGTTCTTGCTCCAAATCCTTGGCTCTCTGCTCCGTGTTGTTGTTGTTGTTTTTGCCATCCTGCAGGTTCCTGTCACGATTGTACGAGTCCCTCGGTCCTCTGTAGTCCCTTCTGTCAGAGAAGCGATCGGATCTCTCTCGTCGATCGCGGTCACGGACATCCTGACGAGCACCATCTCCCCGGTCATCAGAACGGCGTCTGTCTGAGCGATGGCGATCAGGTCGGGGTGACGGCGATCGATCACGGGGCGCATCCCGACGAGAAGAGCGGTCGTAACGGTCCTCTCGGTCACGGTGATGCCTGCTGGAGTACTCTCTCTCGCTGCCGTCTCTGTCGCCGCGATCGCGGTCCGGGTCTCTTCTGTCGTAGTCGCGATCTCTGCGATCCCTGTCCTCCCTCCGATCCCGATCCTCTCGGCGATGATGATAACTCCGGTCGCCCCTCTCATCCCTCCGTCTTCTCTCCGAGCGATCCCCCGCAGCAGCTCTGGGTGACCTCTCCCTCTCCCTCTCCCGGTGCGACCTCCTATCCCCCTCATCGCTATACCTCCTACTCCTCCTACTACCCCGATGATCCCTCTCCCTCTCCCTGTCCCTACTCCCCTCCCGCCGCTGCCTCCTCTCCCTTTCCCTATGCCCCGCCCCAGCACTCGCCCCCGCACCTCCCACCGTTTGGGACCCCCTCCTCACCCCCTCCTTGATCGCACTCTCCAAAGCCGCCTGCTCCCTCTTCCGAATCTCCAACAACGGATCCGCCAGAACCTTCGCCATCGTGTCCCGGGGATTCGTCCCTGCACCCGCGCCCGCGGCACCACCGTCCCCCGCACCCGCGACCGCGACCCCGCCCACCCCGGCGGCCCCCTTCTTCAGCGCCTGACTCTCATCGTTCTTCAGCAGAATCTGATCGAACCGCCGCTTGCCCAACAGGTACCCTTCCATCTCCTCGGAGTAGTGGCCCGTGGCGCTCGACGGCTCCTGGTACATCCAGTCGACGCGCTGGATCTGGCGCGGGGCGCCCGAGTCCTCCTGCAGCCGCTGGAGTTCCTGGATCTGGCGCTCTTCGTCCCGCTCGCGCCGCAGCTGGTCGATGCGTTTGCGCTCCTCGAGGGCGCGTTTCTCTTCCGCCCAGACGCGCTCCTGGTTGCGGAGGAGGGAGGGGTGCCATGATCTATTGAGATGGGTGAGTTAGTTGGTTGGACCGGCTGGGGCGGGGGAGGGGAGGGGACAGGCTTGATGATAAGGGCAAGGAGGATCTGGAAGGGAAGGTCGGGAGAGAGGACGTACTTCTTTAGGTTGAGATCACCACCCATCTTTGCGGTTGCGGATTAGATGAAGATGGGATAGGGGTCTGGTAGTAGTGGTGGGTTGTTTGGTTGGCAGATTGTTGTGAGGAGAAAAGATGGATGGAAGAAGGATGAAGCTCCGGCGGTTGTGACGATGCCAGGGTGGGTTGTTCTTCCTAATCAGGAAGGATGGGTCCGGTCCGACCGAGGTCGAGTCGCGAGTCAGGTTGGGGCCCGGGGGCGGTGGCCGGAGCGGACTGCAAGGTGTATGCCTGAGGACCAGCCGCAACTTGCAAGAAGGCACTTTCTGCCCAACTTGTCGACGGACTATCTACGGAGTGCCTCTGGCCACTGCATGAATGGTGCAGCTGCTGTACTGTACAGAACATACATCGTACAGTGTTGTGACACACAAGAATTTAGACTAACACTAGGAGGAAAAGATCATCAAAGATTCAGCAGTTGTTGATGTAATGGAGTATGCCGACAGCAAAACTAAAACAACTGTCATCGCAGTGCATTGGCAGTTACACTGAACGACATTCAATGGATAGATAGGTACAACAAGAAAGGTAGGTAATATATGGAAGCAGATCATAGAACAACACCACGCCTATGCTCAGACCTCCTGGCAAGCTTGTGCGCAGTACACATACCAGCAGATCTCTCCATTAGTCTTCAACGCGTTTCCTTATTTATCCCAGCCAACATAACTCCGAGGCATCACACGCCATACCTTACATTCTCCACTCCGCAAGTCATTCAGCTTGAAGCTCTCCATTTTGACCTTCTTGCTTTCTCTGCCCTGCTCCCAGGCGCGGATCTTCTTCTTCGTGCCGTCCCAGTCAACGACAATGCCCACGTGATCGGGCTTGCCAACCTCGGAGCTGTACTTTTGATGCATGGTGCCACGATGGCCCTGGAACCGTGCGTTCCGGAAAGTCACAACATCTCCTGCGCGGATCTCATCATTTTGCTGAACCGAAGCATTGGCTAGGTTAGAGTAGACAAGAGCACCGTAGGCGCGCGTGCCAACAGGAAGCAGGACATCAGACAGAGGACTGAGTAGATGCTGCACCAGGCCATGTGGGGTACCATCCGCGACAGTAGTGTTCTGGATTCCATTGACTGCATTCGCAATGCGCGTGCCAATCTGGTTGTGGGCAGTCTCGAGTTGATCTTGACGCGGCTGATGAGGAGGCGCCTCGTGACGCTGTTCGAGGGCCGCATCACTGGGATTGCGAGCATCGAAGTTCACAGTGATCACAGTTTGGGAGTAGTCGATGAATAAGATATAAACATCCTTGGTCACAGTAGACTTACCGCCCCGCTTGGAGGAATTTGACTCCTCGAATTCGAGAAGAACATCCTTGCGATTCTGGAAAACAGGGGGCGGGGTATTGGGTTGCGTCCACCAAAGAGTATTCTCTGCCAAGTCAACGTCCGTGGCAATAAAGCCTAAATCGATAGATGGACGGGAAACATCCATAGATCTCCGAACACTGGGCTGAGCTCTTGGAATGTCCAGCGATGCACGGTTGCTACGAGGTGTAGGCGGAGGTAGACTAGGGGGCGGGGGAGCCATTGAGGCGCGCTTTTCGCGAGGCGGCGAAATGGACGTCTCGCCATAAGGCTGAACAGGTGAAGCTTCATAGAGATCATCGGACTCATCTTCAGCGGACCGAGGAGGCATAGGTGGAGCTTCCACCGGGCCGCTGGGAACTGGTGGCGGTGGTGGTGCTCTCGAAACAGGCACGCCATGCTGGGGGGCAGTATAACGGTAAGGATCATACTCATCATCATCACCGCCATATGAAGGCTCTCTTTGCGGTGGAGGAGGTGGAGGTCCTCTAGGCGACTGTATAGAGTCTCTGCCGGAACTCTTTGGAGGCTGGATCGGCGGGGGAGGGGGCACTGCGCGTGGGGCAGATAGTGGAGGGGGAGGCGGAAGACGAGTCTGGGGCGGGCTTCCAGGAGATCGAAGCGAGTGTTCGTCGGTCATGACACCTTCGTCGAGGCTAGAATCGCGGCCGTGTGACTTCAGAGCATCCTTGAACTTAGCACCAGATGCGATGTCCGTGTCGTAGTCGCCATCATATTCAGTTATTTCGCCTTCGGTACCCTCGCCAGCTTGGCGGGGCTGCGAAGCCATGCTTGTCCGACTGTCGGTTGTAGACCTTCGCCGCATATTGACTGGAGGAGGGGGAGGGATGGGTCTGCTCTGAGATGGGACTGGGGGATTGACTGGTACTGGGGGAGGAGGGCGGCTCATTCTCTTGTCTGCAGGGAGTGTAGGTGACAAGGGAGATGTTGTATCGTAGGTCGATGCTCGGCGAGAGTCGAGATGGTCGGGGAGCGGAGGTGCTGGTTGCTCTGCTGCTGCAGTGGCCGGCGTAGCGTTCGGATGCAGGGACAATTCGTCATCAGATTCGTCTCCTGGATCGGCAGGTGCAGCGCCCTTGGGTGGGGGCAGAGATTGAGCTAGTTTCTCCAAATTAGGACAAATTAACACCTAGCACTAGTTTGAGCAAACTTACATCCTGGAATCGGCGGAGGGGACAAAGGCTGTTCATGAGGAACTGGAGGTGGTACCGGGCGCGTATTGAGTGGGGGAGGGGGAGGAACTGCGCGCTCTGCGAATGGTTTCAGCAATAGCCCAGGGATATTAAAAAGCATCTTCCGTACCTTGTGGTGTAAATGGTCTATCGGCAGACATGCGCCGTTGAGGAGGTTCTTCATGGACAACTTCCTCTACATCAGGAACCTCGTGTGCAGCATGCTGCTCAGTTATCGGACTTGCGGGAGACTCGTCCTGTTCTTCCTGTTCTTCCTCTTTCTGGACATTAGGATAAACAGGAGGCTTTCCTGCATTCATTCCAGGCAAGGCCATGATAGGGACGGGAGGGGCTGCGGCGGGACGGGAGCTCTCATCATCAATGGCTCTCTCCGCCTCCACAGTCGCAGGCGCCTTAGGTTTGCGAGCCGCACCAGGGATAGGCATCCCACCAGGGGGTCCGAAGAAACCCATCATACCCATACCACCACTCATCTTTGCCATTCTCTCTCGGAGTTCCATCTTCCGCTTGACCTCAGGGTCAATTTCCTCCTCTTCGTCCTCGTCCTCGTCTGCCTGGACTGGTTCCTCGGCTTCTTCGTTATCCTCATCTGACTGCGGTTCATCTGTACGTTCTGCCTTTGCATGCGCATCCTGAGCCTGTGCTTGACGTCTAGCCTCTGCACGGGCCCGCTCGTCGGAGTCTTCCTTGCTCGTGGAAGTTTCTTCCGCATCCTCCGTGTCGGCAGCAGCAGAATCATCCGCATCATTGGTGTCACTGGCGAGCTCCTGCGCAGGTGGGGGTGGCATTGCATGCTGCGGCACAGCTGGTCCCACTGCTTCATGGGCAGGTTCTCGTGCCGCATCGTTTGCTTCGGCTCCTTCGGCTGAAAGATCTTGTGTAGGAAGAGTGTCTTCGTGGGATTCGAGACGCTTCTTCGGAGGCCGCTTCGCCTTTTCCTTCTTTTGCGCAGCTTCGGCATGACGTTGAGCCTGTTCCATCTGTTGTTTCTGGAGAAGCGCGATACGTTCCTTGAGACTTGTTGGCTTGGGCTGATCCTCCGCGCCTTCTTCAGGACCATCACTTGACAGGGGACGGGCCTCAGACACAGGAGGCTCTCGCGTAGGAAGTTCTCTCGTGACTCGTTCTTGAACATCAGGATCTTCTTCTCTGCGATATACCTTCTGCGGGGGAGGCTCTCTAGGTGGAGGTACATAGGCGTTCTTACTAGGTGGCGGTGCAACAAACGGTTTCCGGATAAACGTGTTGGGGCTCTGAGAGAGGCCGCCTGGCTTGAAAGGCGCAACTGGCGGCGCAGCAGGCTTGTTGAACGCTGCAATACGATCCTTGAAAGACGACCCGGTAGGCTTCTCGGCGACAGCGGGAGGCGGAGGCTTGGATACAGGTTTAGGGACGGGTTCACCAGCATCCCTCGTCGAAGGTTGGGGAATGGGAGCTGCTACCGGCTTAAACGGAGGGACCTCACTTGCCGGCGATGCCAGAGCTGGAGGGGGAGAGCTAGGTGGCTGAGGTACGGCCGCCGGTGTCTTTTCAACCTCGGGCTCAGGCTCAGGCTCGGGCTCAGATTCAAGCTCGGGCTCTGGTTCGGGCTCGGGATGGTAGGAACTCTCTGGAGCAGGGATTGCAGGTGCAGCAGCGGGCTCCGGGGGTGGCGGAACCGGCTCTGCTTCCTTTCTGGGTCTGCTGGGACGAGTCGGTCGCGGGGGTGCAGGGGGCTCATATCTTTCGACGAAATTCTTGGGGAAAATGCCCTCTACTTTGCGCCCGGAGTCGTCCGCATACTCACCAAAGTACCACTCTGCATCTTCCTCAGCTGTGACGGTTATGATCTGTCCGATAGCGAATTTAAGGTCGTCATCGTGGTCCGAAGAATACTCGAAGACCGCTCTGACCGTGAATGGCGGACTGGACATTTGGCAAGTTGGTGGTTCCCGTCACGGAGGTGAAATGGATGACTTGGGATCGGAGGAATGGATTGAATCGAAGTGACAGGTGGGATATCTGCAGGCAGAAGCACTAAATTATGTACGGCTTTATGCAGCAAAACATATGCGAGATGTGCTTCACTGCGAGGTGGTCTGCTTTGAGGACAAGGAAAATAACAATAAGAATATGTCAGCCTGGTGGACTGACGTACGTCAGAGCATGGCGGATGGAGGGGGTGGGATCGGACACGCTCGCTCACACACCGCCAGAAGGACAGCTGGTGGGATCCAAGCTAGTGAGAAACTTACTGCAGTCAGGAGGACACACTGTCCACGAGATGATAGATTATTCACAAAAGGGAAGGTAGGAAGAGAGGGACTATAGAGGGAGGAATTGAGAATTAGGCCTAGGCGGAAGGTAGGGAATGATGAGCGGGGGGGGGTTCGGGGGGAGGGGGGGAGGAGAGGGAGAGGAAGAGGAAGGAATGAACAGCGAGGATGTAAGGAAATGTAAGGCAAGTACAGTTAGTTACGAGAAGTAGACTAAACTGTAGTTACAAAGTCGTTAGACTCGTTACAGAAAGACCCTCCTTAGTCCTCTTTCACTTCTCTGAAGTTCTCTCACTCTCACTCTCACTCTCTCTTGCTCGCCCGCTCTCACAAGCAGCTCCACCACGGGGGCGATCGGCGGCTAATAAGATTGAGCAGAGGCTGAACCGGTCATCCACCAATTCCATTGCCAATCTTCCAATCAAACAATCAACACATTTCACAAGTTGGGAACCTCACAAGCAGACGGGCACCTAAATTGGGTGACTACCAGGTGCACATGCTGTCATTCTTCTCCTGATCTCCTGATTACAGTCGCAATTGGCCGCCAATAGGTGATTCTGTAGCAGTTAGCAGGTCATAAGTATGAGTACGGAGCACTAACAAACCTCATCGTCATCCATGTGGGTGTTGTTACCAGAGTGCGCTTAGCTTCCCTTTCAATCCGGGGTTTTTGCCTCCTGCCCACCCGACCAAAATTGAACCTTGTTCATCTCTCACTCCGACCCTTTTCAGGCTGCCGATACGTCTTGCCTTCCCTTTCCATCCGACTCACTACCTACGCCTCATATCTAGTCTCACTTCTGTTTTATTCCTTCCCGTTTTTTCTTCCTCCGGTTGTATATATAATCTCCTCGTAATTATGTCCTCGGGTCGACAAGTACTCAAAACCTCACTCCCATCCGCTCACGCAGCTTCCGCTTCGTTAACCCGCTCAACCCCTGCTACCGCGCGTCAATCGCCACCCAAAGCGGGCATGTCACGACAAGAGCAAGGACCATTATCAGCCAGACCCGGCACTGATCCCCGTCATATGGCGATTGCGCTGCACCATGCGCGCCAGATCCAAGCTCAAAAGGACGCAGAGGCTCTCATTCTCGATCGCATTCTCGACCTCGTCCAGTTCCCCACCTCACCGTCCGCAGATCCTAGCTCCCCGTCCCCCGACGATGCTCGGGCCTTCAAGTCTGCATTGACACCCTTCCAACCCGCCGATTACGACAATCTCATCCTGGAAAGAAACATCGAAGGACTATGCGGGTATACTCTTTGTCCCCATGAGCATCGCAAGGAGGACTCCCGAGGCGCCTTCCGCATCACGTGGGGCGCGAAGGGCAGCGGCCCAGGCGGGCGCGGGCGCGAGATGAACATCGTCCCGAAGGAAAAGCTGGAGATGTGGTGCTCCGATGCGTGCGCAGAAAGGGCGATGTTCATCCGAGTGCAGCTCGCCGAGCAACCGGTGTGGGAACGAAGAGCGGACGATGCCCACGGCGCCCATATCCTACTGCTCGAAGAGGAACGGGCCAGAACACAGCAGCAAGGAAAGGGCAAGATGCGGAGCGCGCCCAGCGTCAACGAGGTTACTGGTCAGCTAGGTGACTTGCATGTGCACGAGGGAGCAAGCTCTAGCGCCGTGTTCGATCACATGGCCAAGCTGTCGGTTCGTGATGACGCACGTTCGCAGGAGCTTGCCCTTGAGCGTGGCGATGCTCACCCAGCACTGTACACGGGTCGCGTGGACGTCAATGTGCAGGAGAACAGTCGCGCTGCTGGCCCGGTGATGGCACCGCAGATGCGCCCGGGAGACGAGAAAGGAGGCTCTATCGAAGGATATGTGCCTCGCGATCATTGACTCGGCGAGGGCAGAAATGGCAGTAATGATTGAATGGAGCCATTGGCATTACGAGGGGCGTTGTATTCCAGGAATGATACCCAGATACTATAGCAATCTACAAGATCTAAAACGATATAGCAACTCTGAAGATCGGCAATAAGCATCGATCATAGAGGGCCACAAGACGTGGCTGTCTGATAGGCGATGAAATGTGGAATTCCTACGCAGCAAGCGGCCGTAGAGACCAGCTGGTGAACGGGAAGCGAATTGGCAATCAAGCGTCATCCCCGTCTGGAGAATCGGCGACACCTTGTTTGACGAAAGTCATGTTCATTCCTCATGAGTCTGTTTCTAGACTACAATGGTAGCTGGAAGCCTGCCAGAACAAGCATGAAAACGCCATGGATCGACCCAAGACAATCGTAAAACTTTTTCATTTTCCGCTCGAGGGCGCACAGATTTACCGGTAGCGACGGGGGCGCTCCTGGACCTGCTGCTGGGTGACGTTGACGACGTTGACCTTGAGGTTGTCGAACTAGAAACGCGAGACATATTAGCTTCCTTCGATTTCCCTCTTCTTTAAATCTTGGGAGAAAACTTACACCCAGGCTCTTGAGGAGATCCTTGGTGTCGGCGTCAACATCGAGCTGGCCGGACTCGGTCTGGGAGACATCCAGAGCGGAGACCTCAGGAACGTACTGATCCTTGCGCTCACGCTCCTCCTCCTGAAGCTTGAAGGAGATACCGCGGACAGGGCCACGCTGGATACGCTTCATAAGGTGGGTGGTGTAACCAGCAATCTAAATTCGAATCAAAAATCAGTGATCCACTCTTGATTTCTAGCGTCTTTCGGCGCGCGCGCGCGCGCAGAATTCTACTAACCTTGTTGCGGAGACGCTTGGAGGCAATGATGGCGATCTCATCGCAAATGCGCTTGTTGGTCTCGAAGTCGAGCGTCAACTTGGGGTAGTAACGCTCGATGATGACCTTAGCGGAACGCTTGACTGTCTATACGGCGAAATCGTCAGAGTCGTGGCGGCAAACACGCGATTTCCGTGGTGTCTCTGCTCACCTTGGTACGGACGCGACCCATTTTGGCGGTTTGTTGCTGGCTGGATGGATGTTCGAAAATCCGACTACGATTCCTTATGTCTCCCGCTCCTCAAAGACACCCGTCCTCGCTTAGCCGTGTGCGGATCACGTGCCGGCAATCGCCCTGAGAGTCAGCCCTAACTATCTGCACGTGATATCTGCTTTCAACCAATGCCTACCTGCATTTATAGCTGACTAACTAGTTAAGTGTTGACTCCGTTACTACTACCACCTGTATTAACTGTACGTAAGAAAATACCTAGTACCTGTATATCATGAGCACCGACTTATACCAAACCTTCTCATTGGTAGCTAACGCAGCGATTACGGATAAATTGGGGACCAGGCGGGCGTTCTAGAGCTTGAGAAAGGTTTGAATCTGCTACCATTTGATATGTATGGACCGCAATGTGCTTATACAACAGCAAAAGAGAAAAAGAACAGGAGTAGCTCTACATTGACCAAAAAACAAAACCACATAATCGTACAGACCGTACAGCTTTCTCACTAGCTGCAGAAATAAGCTGCACCATCAAGATAGAAATAAGATCACGAAATCGGATACGTCTCGCTCATACTTAGGTCAAGCTCTTCATGAGATCCCGTGCGAGACTCTCCGGATTATCCGCTGGCGAGCCCAGGTCTTCCGACGCCGAAAATGTGCCAGGCAGGGGGCGAGCTCTATCCAACCTCGGCACCTGCCGCTGGCCACTTTGGGAGATGACACGGGACACATGTTTTGGTTTCGGCTTCTGGTACTCTGTGATGCCGTAAGGTGCTCTAGTATTAACAGTAGCGCGATAACTAGCCAAATCGATGCGACCGTGTGAATTGACGGAAGCCCGAACAGGGTTGACCCAGTACTTGGCACCACCAGGGATGGCGGCGTCAAACTGATCAATGCCAGCTGGCCCCTCATGCTCATTAAAGGCCATGGCGTTGATATCTTCCACAACGATACCAGCAACACCGCCGACCGCTTTTCCTCCCTTGTTCTTGAACCTGCCCTTGGGGCGCAAGACACGTGCCTCAACAGGACGTTGATAAGTCTGAGGTCCGAATCTGGGATGGTTGTAAAGCAAGGCGTGAGATCTGGTGTAGGACAGTCCTGCGGAGGGATGCGTCTTCGGAGGTCCGGACGCAACATACTCATCGGAAGACAGTTTGGGGGCAGGGGGGTGGAGATACGTCTGTCTAGCCATTTGTGAAATCATGTCGGAAGGTATCGCAGGAGGTGGTGGGAGATCCAGAATTTGAAAGATCGCTGCACCTAAAGAGATTGGATCCGTACGCAGCGACTTGACATAGGCCTGAAATTCTTCCTCCACAAATTCGAAGGGTGTATCGATTTCCTCAAAATTCCCGCTGTCCTGTGCCTGCTTTCTTCGCTCGGTGGTTCGCTTTGCGATGAAAAACTCGCGTAACTTCTCCATAATCTTCGGCTTGTTCCTGCGCACAGTCTTCAAGTAGGCCTGGAACTCCGCCTCTGTCTGACTGGCGAGGTATGGTCCAGAATGCCGGAACTTTTTGGCGGCGGGGTCGTCCAGGCCCGCGCTTGTTTCGGTGTTGTCCAAACGGGTTTCGAAAGGACTCGAGTGCCGAGGAGGTTGGCTGCTGGAGTAGCTGATTTTCTCAGGGAGGGACATCGGCAAATGGAGTTCTTGAAACTTCTCCAAGGTCACCGTATGATCCGCCGCTGATTCGAAATCCGTAGTATGTTCGAAGGTGTCGAGGGCATTGAGTCGAACCACAGGCCGTGAGGATCTAGCAGACGTTGTCTTTGCCGGCAAGGGTCTCTTCAAACCCCAGTCACCCTTCAGAAGAGAAGATGCTGGTGTGACAATGGCCGCTCGGATAGGGTGAGGAAGGGTTGCGGAATCGGACTCAGTGACCGTTCTCGAAGTTGGCTGTTCTTGAGGCGGAGTCAAAGCCTGCGGAAGTGCAAACAGGCGAGAATTCCGCAGCAAGTTTGCTGTCGGGGATAGCCTGACTCGCACCATGGCGCCGGACTTGAAGTTGGGGAGTTGTGCGGGTGGTCACTGTCCGGAGGAAGCTGGAGAAAAGTTGATTAATCCTCTACAGCCGCGCCAAGCCGTGGGTTACGGCAGCCCACAACAACACATCATGCACCTGATCACCGCTCACTTAGTAAAGTCTGTTGACTGTGATATCAAGCCACAAAATGAAAAACCCTTTGGTTCATGTGAGCCAGGCGAACACGATCGTGCGGTACCACCTACGGCACCAGGGCCTGTCTGAATATTTCACTCGATTATTATGTTGGCGGTACTCTGAATATCGCTATAGAAAACACTGTACCTAGACCGACATCACATCTGATTCTGATTTGCAAAGATTGTATGTGGTAGAAAGTTAACAGCAGGTCTCTCTTTGAAGTTGGTGCTTGGAGATGAGGTACAAGTATTTTTTGAATCTGTGAGGTGCTTCAGCTTGTGGAATGTTCGCTACACCGAAAGTGTAAAACCCATTTTAAGGAACTATTTTTGACTGGGTGATGTTAAGTTATCACGGACATTCAGCTATCTTCAAAGATTCAGGCCTCTCAGAAGATCTACATCTCAGACATCTGCACATACTAATCTGATGCAATGCGAAGGTCTCGGCGTCTGTAAGCTAGGGCAGGACAATGAGTTGCATTTTCTCGACGCAAACAGTGAAGGGCTGCTATAGAGCCAAGTGAGCTATATCAAAGGTATATTATAACAGTTTCTTCAGGCAGAAAGTTATGAGACTATCACAATCACGGTTTCTGCATTTGAAGTAGGCTTCAGTCATGATTTCCAATGCAGAGCGCTTCAGATCCTTTCTTGAAGTGAAGTACTCAGGTTATAAGGTCTTCAATATGTAGTTAACACTGACTTGCTCTTTCAAATGGATGGTACGTAGCGCATCATCATATATGATCACGCAGAAACGCTGAGAATTGACTTGACAGTGTCAACAACTGTTTCCCTCAGTTGCCGATACTGAATACCTAGAATCTCAATTGACTTCTTGTTGTCGTAGCCATACACATCATCAGGCAAGTCGCTAGGCGCATTCGTTGAGGGTAGCTTGTCTGCGATCTCAGGAAACGACTCTCGTATCACTTCCACAAGCTCTTTGTTGGTAAAGTAGCCAGAAGTGGTGAAAAACCTTTGCCCACCGGCTTCAGGAACCTCGATAGCCCTAACATGGGCTAATGCAACGTCATGGACATCGACCCACAAGAACGTACCCGTAGGAGGAAGGCCATCTTTGAATTTCCCTTGGACCAGGTTTGCAAGTCTTTGGTTAGAAGTATTGATGGCGTCCAGAGAATTCAGGTAGGGAACAACAGGACCGAAAACCAGAGGCGGGTTGATGGTTGCAATGTCGAAGTTCGGCTTTTCCTTCTCGACGAATTCCCAAGCGGCCTTTTCAGCAAATGTCTGTACGCAAAACGGTCAGTAAGACAGCTGCCGTGGATTAGGATTTTACATGACAGACGGGTGCATCTCACCTTGCTTGCTCTGTATGTTTGAGCAGGATCCATAGCCTCCTCCCACGTTACAGGGTTCCAATTCTCCTCACTGTACACCTTCGCATGTGCTTTAGGATTGACGATTGCGGCGAAGGATGATGTAACCACCACCCGCTTAATAGATGGAGCATGGGCTTTGATTGCTTTCAATATGCCAGTAGTACCCTTTACGGCTGGCTCCAAGAAATCCTTCACAGGGTCCGAGATGTTAAAGTGAAATGGCGATGCGGTGTGCAGAACATAGTCGAACGGCGGATCGGATTTGACAGCCTAAATTTAAGAATGCTTTAGCCGTGGTACAAGTAGAGAAACAAGATCGACCATACTTCGTCAAATGCGCCATCTGCCGCAACATCCTGAACAATAGTATAGGAGAGCTTCTCCTTTGGTGTGTTTGGATGCGCATTAAGGATTTTCTGGCCTTTTTCATCGGACCGCACCGTAACGACTGTATCAAATCTGCAGTTTTGGGGCCTCGGTCAGCATTGAGAAAACTGAATAGGCCCCAGCCCCAACTTATATCCTTTGCACTCACCCACGCTCTAAGAGATTGTCGACGATGTGAGCAGCAATGAAGCCACTACCTCCTGAGACAGATCGTCAGTCTTCTCCACGGCAAGCACTATCAGCCGGGTCTTTCTTACCAGTAAGAAGGACTTTAGGCATATTGAGTAGTGTTGGTTGTTGAAAATTGAAAATGAGTAGAGTTTGGAGGTATTTTCGATTTATTTGGAATATCTCGAGGGGTAGTTTCCTCGCCCTTTTAATACCTGGGGGTGCACTTCTACCCCTCAAATGACGAACTATACTCCCCCCACCTATGATCCACTGTTGGTCATATCATACGAACTCGATAGGCGCCCACTCTGATTACAAATACTGGAAGCAGATCGCGAGTAGAGGAGATAGGAGATGGCCATCTAGCTCCGCGACATTACTGGGGTTCGTTGTGGCTGTCGGCTGTTGTCCACCGAGTCGGCTCCCAAGCGCCTGTAGGCGGATTTAGAGGAGGCAGAATTGCTGACATTGCATTATCGGATAAGCACCCTAGACCGGATTTACGATAACAGCGTTTCTTAGTTCCTGATCGTGGTCACTACTACACCTGGGAAGATAGATCAGGCAAGTGACCCCGTCTACTTATGGCAACTATGGAGTAAAAACAGGACTTCTGCTGATAATATTGCCACTGAACCCTCATCTCAGAACTCAGTCATAAAATTATTTGGTCATACATCTTTTCAACTACAGATGTAGCCGCCGCCCTCAGTAAGCTTCGTCTAGTCTACTCTGTCCCGCATGCTGAAAGAACAACTATCTTAATGTCATACTTCTGAAAAGGGCCCAGTTGCCCGCCTCAAAAAAAGTCTACATGGATGATGCTTGAGTCTCACTGCAACCATGACCACAACAACAAGAATTCTATTATAGATCGAACAGATGTTTCAGTGGCATGCACAAAGTGCATATTTCATCCCCGTAGCCGAGCGCGTTATAATGCTTATTTTGCCACTAGACGCAGCCGATTAACCGAACAATTGAGGCCTGTAAAAATCACCTAGCCGAAGGCATATTCAATTGCGAGGGTGGAGATTGGGCATGGTTTATGATAGGGGTCGCCATGATCACAATGAAAAATATAAGGCCTGGAGCAAGCTTGGCCAGTAACATGGCTGTTGAAACTTAAGTCCTAGTAATGAATGAAATGTATGAAGAGTCGGGGTGAATTCAGTTCTTTTCACATAGAAATTACAGCATCCCACTTCAGCGGGCGAGTCACTGCACACCCGCATCTCAACCAGGCAGGGTACACTTTCATGCCTCAGGCTATCAATGGTCCGTGCACGGGTTTCCGGAGGCCGTCGACCTCACCTCCCGCATCGCTCAAGGCCGCCCATATCGGCTCTCCACCCCATGTCCAACTCGTGTCATCGTGCATGCCCTAGAGGTTGACTTCAAATGTCCACCCTGGGGTGTGGTACGCAATATGGCGCAAGCAGGTCCTATCACGGACGTCACTCAACGACTCTTCATCGAGTTGAAGTCTAAGAACGAGGAAACGCGGGTGCGAGCTGCTTATGAGCTTTACGACAACGTCGTTGCCATCTCACGAGGTAACACTTTCGGCATCGGTCGCACAAGAAATAAGGCTAATACTTCGCTCTTTGGTAATAGACTGGCCTCCAGAGAAGTTTCTCGAGTTCTTTAACGCAGTTAGCCAGCGCATCGCACAGCTCGTGGTTACCGGCAATGACGCACACGACAAGATTGGTGGACTATTAGCTCTCGATCGCCTAATAGATTTCGATGGTGTGGACGCAGCTCAGAAGACAACTCGGTTTGCAAGCTATCTTCGGAATGCCCTACGAAGCAATGATACTGCGGTCTTGGTGTACGCAGCCCGGGCACTTGGCCGTCTGGCCAAGCCCGGTGGAGCTCTTACGGCAGAATTGGTCGAGAGTGAAATACAATCTGCTCTAGAGGCTCTTCAGTCTGAGCGGCAGGAAAGCAGGCGGTTTGCTGCGGTACTTGTTATCCGGGAGCTTGCCAAAGGCTCGCCGACACTGCTCTATGGCTTTGTCTCCCAGATATTCGAGCTCATTTGGGTCGCTCTTCGCGATCCCAAAGTGCTCATCCGAGAAACTGCTGCCGAGGCCGTCAGCGAATGCTTCGAAATCATTGCTGCCAGAGATATGCAAGTTCGGCAACTATGGTTCGCACGAATCTACGAAGAGGCGCTGCTGGGTCTCAAATCCAGCAACGTGGATTGGATTCATGGATCGCTTCTGGTGCTAAAAGAGTTGCTTCTCAAAGGAGCCATGTTTATGAACGAACATTACCGGAATGCATGCGAGATTGTCCTTCGTCTCAAGGACCACCGTGATCCCAAGATACGCACCCAAGTCGTTTTGACCATTCCGATCCTCGCCTCTTATGCTCCACTCGACTTCACAGAAACCTATCTACATAGATTCATGATCTATCTTCAAGCGCAACTCAAAAGAGATAAGGAAAGGAACTCTGCATTTATTGCAATTGGAAAGATTGCCAATGCGGTCGGTGTTGCTATCGCACAATACCTCGATGGTATCATTGTTTACATCCGAGAAGGCCTTGCTATGAAAGCGTAAGATGCATTTCCTGCCCCTGCGCAATATCCTAAACACCAGAAAAGCTAACCCACCTAAGCCGCAATCGAGCTGCCGTAAATGAAGCGCCGATGTTCGAATGTATCAGCATGTTGTCGCTGGCCGTGGGACAGGCACTCAGCAAATACATGGAAGCACTGCTCGACCCTATCTTTGCATGCGGGTTGAGCGAGTCTCTTACCCAAGCTCTGGTCGATATGGCCCATTACATCCCTCCCATAAAGCCGATAATTCAAGAGAAACTCTTGGATATGCTGAGCCTGATTCTCTATGGTACCCCTTTCCGGCCGTTGGGTTGTCCTGAGAGCAGATTGCCACCCATGCCTTCCTTTGCCCGGGATTTCGGACCTCAGGAACTTCATTCTGACACCGAAATTGCACTTGCACTTCACACGCTGGGGAGCTTCGACTTCTCGGGACATATTCTCAACGAATTTGTTCGTGATGTAGCCATCAATTATGTCGAGAATGACAATCCTGAGATTCGCAAGGCATCCGCACTCACTTGCTGTCAATTGTTTGTCCATGACCCCATCATCAATCAAACGAGTAGTCATTCGATACAAGTTGTCAGTGAAGTTATTGACAAACTTCTCACAGTCGGCGTGGGAGATCCTGACCCAGAGATCCGGCGGACAGTCTTATGGTCTTTGGACCGAAAGTTTGACCGTCATCTTGCCAGACCGGAGAATATCCGTTGCCTCTTTCTAGCAGTCAATGATGAAGTGTTCCCCGTCAGAGAGGCTGCTATCTGCATCATCGGTCGCCTGTCCAGCGTTAACCCGGCTTATGTCTTTCCACCACTCCGAAAGCTGCTCGTTAATCTTTTGACAAGTCTCGGATTCGCAAGCACTGCTCGTCAGAAGGAAGAGAGCGCCCAGCTGATCAGTCTCTTTGTTTCGAATGCTACGAAACTCATCAGATCTTACGTAGATCCGATGATCACTACATTGCTGCCGAAAGCCACTGATGCGAATCCGGGCGTCGCTTCAACCACTCTCAAGGCTGTTGGAGAGCTCGCAAGTGTTGGCGGTAGCGAAATGAAAACGTACCTGCCGCAACTTATGCCAATCATTCTCGACGCATTGCAGGATCTGTCGTCTCATGCGAAGCGAGAGGCAGCCTTGCGAACTCTCGGACAATTAGCTAGTAACTCCGGATATGTCATAGACCCGTACCTCGAGTACTCTCACCTCCT
The DNA here is from genome assembly GCF_003184765.1 of Aspergillus aculeatinus CBS 121060. Lineage (NCBI taxonomy): Eukaryota > Fungi > Ascomycota > Eurotiomycetes > Eurotiales > Aspergillaceae > Aspergillus > Aspergillus aculeatinus. The sequence goes on from NW_020291473.1 coordinate 898,903, forward strand.
TGCTGTCCTGATCAACATCATCAAAACGGAACAGACTGGATCTCTCCGCAAGGAAACCATCAAAGTCCTAGGAATATTGGGGGCCTTGGACCCCTACAAGTATCAACAAATCAGCGAAACTGCGCCAGATATCCATCACATCAATGAGGTGCAAACCGTCTCGGATGTCGCTCTCATTATGCAGGGCCTGACACCCTCCAACGACGAATATTATCCGACAGTGGTCATCAACACACTAATGCAGAACATCTTGCGTGAGAACTCCCTTGCTCAGTATCATTCTGCAGTCATCGATGCAATCGTCACGATTTTCAAGACATTGGGCCTCAAGTGCGTGCCCTTCCTTGGACAGATCATCCCGGGCTTCATTTCCGTCATCAGAGGATCTCCCCCAAGCCGCCTCGAGTCTTACTTCAATCAGCTGGCAGTCTTGGTGAACATTGTACGGCAACACATACGGGCTTTCCTTCCAGAGATAATCGAAGTCGTTCGTGACTTCTGGGATGCCTCATATCAAGTTCAAGCCACAATCCTTTCCTTGGTTGAGGCAATAGCAAAATCTCTGGAAGGAGAGTTCAAGAAGTATCTTGCAGGCCTTATCCCACCCATGCTTGACACATTCGAAAAGGACACTACACCGCGCCGACAACCTTCTGAGAAGATCCTACATACCTTCCTGATATTTGGTCCTAGCGGCGAGGAGTACATGCATCTTATTGTGCCATCTATTGTGCGCCTGTTTGACCGGACACAAAATCCGATAAGTATTCGAAAGTCTGCTATCGACACTTTAACGAAGCTATCACGCCAAGTCAATGTTTCGGACTTTGCATCCCTGATGGTTCACTCTTTGTCACGCGTGGTTGCTGGCAATGACCGCACCTTGCGCCAGGCTGCCATGGATTGTATCTGTGCACTTATCCTCCAGCTCGGCCAAGACTTCAACCATTACATACATCTTTTGAACAAAGTCTTGAAGGCACATCAGGTTAGTCATAGCAACTACCACATGTTGGTGACCAAGTTACAGAAGGGAGATCCTCTTCCGCAGGATCTCAACAACCCTGATGAAAACTATGCAACACTTGCAGATGACGCCAATTATGCAGAGATTGGACAGAAGAAAATGCTTGTCAACCAGCAACATCTTAAGAGTGCCTGGGATGCTTCTCAAAAATCCACTCGAGAGGATTGGCAGGAATGGATCAGACGTTTCAGCGTGGAACTGCTGAAAGAGTCTCCCTCTCCAGCTCTACGTGCGTGTGCCAGCTTAGCTGGCATCTATCAGCCACTAGCAAGGGACCTGTTCAATGCTGCCTTCGTCTCATGCTGGACGGAGCTGTATGATCAGTATCAAGAGGAACTAGTCCGGTCAATCGAGAAAGCGCTTACTTCGCCGAACATCCCTCCAGAAATCCTTCAGGTTCTGCTTAACTTGGCAGAATTTATGGAGCATGATGACAAAGCCCTCCCGATTGACATCCGCACCTTGGGCAAGTATGCCGCTAAATGTCACGCTTTCGCCAAAGCCCTCCACTATAAAGAGCTGGAATTCGAACAAGATCAGAACTCTGGAGCAGTTGAGGCTTTGATCACCATTAACAACCAGCTTCAACAGTCCGACGCCGCTATCGGAATCCTGCGCAAGGCACAGGCGTACCGAGATGTCGAACTTAAAGAGACGTGGTTTGAGAAGCTTCAGCGCTGGGAAGAAGCCCTCGCTGCTTACAAGCGGCGTGAAAGGATTGACCCTGATTCTTTTGGAGTTACCATGGGTAAAATGCGCTGTCTTCACGCTCTTGGTGAGTGGAAGGTACTTTCAGACCTCGCTCAGGAGAAGTGGAATCAAGCATCTCTTGAACACCGAAGAGCAATAGCACCTTTAGCCGCTGCTGCTGCCTGGGGACGTGGACAGTGGGAACTGATGGACTCTTACCTGGGCGTTATGAAAGAGCAATCCCCGGATCGCTCTTTCTTTGGCGCAATTCTGGCTATCCACCGAAATCAATTTGATGAAGCTACGATGTACATTGAGAAAGCGCGCAATGGCCTGGATACCGAGCTTTCCGCTTTGTTAGGCGAGTCGTACAACCGTGCTTATAATGTTGTTGTGCGCGTCCAGATGCTTGCTGAGCTGGAGGAAATCATCACCTACAAACAGAACATTGGTGATCCTGAAAAGCAGGAATCCATGCGTCAAACCTGGAACAAGCGACTTCTTGGATGTCAACAAAATGTGGAGGTATGGCAACGCATGCTCAAGGTTCGAGCACTTGTTACGTCGCCTCGTGAAAACCTTGAAATGTGGATCAAATTCGCCAATCTATGCCGAAAATCTAATCGTATGGGCCTTGCTGAGCGATCTCTTGCATCTCTCGAAACTACTGTGTCCGACAGCAATGGTACGCGGGTCATTGCTCCCCCAGAAGTTACTTATGCCCGTCTCAAGTTCAATTGGGCTACTGGCCGCCAACGTGAAGCGTTACAAATGCTTAAAGAGTTTACTTCAGGCCTTACAGAAGATTTTACTCGGTACAACACCCTCATACTATCACAATCCGATCACGGCGGAGTCAATGGTGTCAATGGAGTGAACGGGGTGAATGGGGTGAATGGTGTCACTGATGCGAATCATCCTGATGTTCAAGGGCTACGGGAACGCATTGGCGATGTGGCCAAATTCAGGAAGCTTCTGGCTAAGAGTTATCTCCGACAAGGCGAGTGGCAGACTGCCATGCAAAGAGGTGATTGGCGGCCCGAGCATGTTCGTGAGGTGCTCAACGCTTATGCCGCTGCTACAAACTACAATCGCGATTCATACAAAGCATGGCACTCTTGGGCATTGGCAAACTTTGAAGTTGTCACGACGATTGCAAGCCAAGCCAGCAGAGATGGCACGACCATGGCGATGGTGCCGAGCCACATTGTAACGGAACATGTGATACCCGCACTCCGGGGCTTCCTCAGGTCCATCGCATTGTCGTCAACATCTTCCCTTCAGGACACTCTCCGACTCCTGACTCTGTGGTTCGCCCATGGTGGTGATACAGAGGTGAACAGCGTCGTCGTTGAAGGCTTTACGGCGGTCAATATCGACACCTGGCTTGCAGTTACCCCCCAGCTTATCGCCCGAATCAATCAGCCCAACATTAGAGTACGGAGTGCAGTTCATCGACTGCTATCCGAGGTTGGCAAAACACATCCTCAAGCATTGGTTTACCCATTGACGGTTGCGATGAAATCGAATGTTACGAAGCGTTCGCAATCTGCAAGCAGTATTATGGACAACATGCGACAGCACAGCGCAAAGCTGGTCGAACAAGCCGACTTGGTTAGTCATGAGCTCATCCGAGTCGCGGTTCTGTGGCACGAATTGTGGCATGAAGGCCTGGAGGAGGCATCTCGGCTCTACTTCGGTGATCACAATGTTGAAGGGATGTTCGCAACCCTTGCACCTTTACATGACATGCTTGACAAAGGGGCAGAAACATTGCGTGAAGTATCTTTTGCGCAGGCTTTCGGCCGAGATCTTGCTGAGGCGAAGCATTACTGTATGCTTTTCCGTGAGACTGAGGAGATTGGCGATTTGAACCAGGCATGGGATCTCTACTACACTGTGTTCCGCAAGATCAGCCGGCAGCTTCCTCAGTTGTCGATCCTCGATCTCAAGTATGTTTCCCCCAAACTCAAGGACTGTGTGGACCTCGACCTTGCCGTTCCTGGAACCTACCAAAGCGGTCGACCCATCATCCGAATTGTCAGCTTCGACCCCATATTGCATGTTCTGCAGACCAAGAAGAGACCGCGTAGAATGACCCTCAAAGGCAGCGACGGCAACTCCTATATGTACGCGCTCAAGGGACACGAAGATATCCGACAAGACGAGAGAGTCATGCAACTATTCGGCCTTGTTAACACCCTTCTGGATAATGATGGGGAGAGCTTCAAGCGTCATCTATCTGTGCAACGATTCCCTGCCATTCCCCTGTCACAGAGCTCCGGTCTACTAGGATGGGTCTCCAACAGCGACACATTGCACGCATTGATCAAGGAATACCGAGAGAGCCGTCGGATCTTACTCAACATTGAACATCGTATCATGCTTCAGATGGCACCGGACTACGATAATCTCACGCTCATGCAGAAAGTGGAAGTATTCGGGTACGCCATGGACAACACTACCGGGAAAGATCTTTATCGTGTCCTTTGGCTCAAAAGCAAGAGCTCCGAGGCGTGGCTTGAGCGGCGGACGAACTACACTCGATCTCTTGGTGTCATGTCTATGGTCGGCTACATACTTGGCTTGGGCGATCGCCACCCGTCTAACCTCCTTCTCGATCGAGTTACTGGCAGAGTGGTTCACATTGACTTTGGTGATTGCTTCGAGGTGGCCATGCACCGAGAGAAATACCCAGAAAGGGTGCCTTTCCGCCTTACTCGCATGTTGACATTCGCCATGGAAGTTAGCAACATCGAAGGCAGTTATCGTATCACATGTGAAGCGGTTATGCGTGTTCTCAGAGAGAACAAGGACTCCCTTATGGCTGTGCTCGAAGCGGTGAGTCTCCTATTTTTGGGTGGAATCTGACAAGGATATTTACTAATTGTCTTAATAACAGTTCATTCATGATCCTTTGATCAATTGGCGTCTTGGAGTCCGCGAATCGCCAGATCGGATGCCCTTCTCCGCAGAGCGTCGCCAGTCTGTCGTTTCCAATATCAATCTTGAGCATGGCGTGCAGCCAAGCAACTTCTCGCGCCACCGCCGCCCATCAATCCTTGAAGGCGGTATTCTAGATGCACAGGAAGGAATCCCCAACGAAGCACGAGAAGCACAGAATGCACGCGCGCTTCAGGTACTTGCGCGGGTCAAAGAGAAGTTGACCGGTAGAGATTTTAGGCCCAACGAGGAGCTCAACGTCAGCGATCAAGTTGACAAGCTTCTTGCTCAGGCTACCAGCGTGGAGAATATCTGCCAGCATTGGATTGGTTGGTGCAGTTTCTGGTGATTATGTTGTCCTGTCCATTATGGATTTCTGGTTCTCGAGGAGGCGCAACTTGTGATGATGGATTTTTTGCATGGCATGGCTACAATTTCCCTTCTTCCTTACTTATTCTCCACCTTCTCGACTATCTTTTTTTTTGTCTTCGTCTTTCTGTGTGTAGTATTATCACTTATTTGCTCTTGCGTCTTTCTTCTCTTTCCCTGCCTCTGTCCCTTTGAGGAAGTAGGCATTGTCAGGAGCTGCCGTTCATGACATTATTCTTTTGCATGTCTCAATTCGATAATTGCATGTTGCTCAAGGCGGGATGATATACGGGATAGACGGTTAATGGTGAATTTTTTTGCAATGAATCGTGCCAATTCTAATAGAGAATTCCATCCATCGCATAACGGGATCAGCACGTGTTTTGATGACTAGCCGAGGTCACGGGCGGACACAGGATTGAAGGAATCTCCTTGGATTCCTTCCTTCCATCTTCCCACCTTAATTATCTTCCCTGCCATTCTTTTCTTTTGCGCTTTCATCCATCTTCCATATCTCAGGATGTGACCGGAGGCATTCCGGCTACCATCAGTGAGAAGCATGGCGTCAGACACCCCGCCCGACCCCGAAACCCATTCTGTGGTTCGCAGCATCCTCCGCATTTCCCTCAGCGCCAAGGAATACAAGCGTCTCCACGATTATGCCATCCAACGCACTCCTTTATCCGTCCAGGGTAGGCTGCCGTCTCCATCCAAGTACGAAGCCATTATCGGCTCGAAGAACAAGCACAATGTCGCTGCTGTGCGGGTAGCACTGCGGACCTTCCTACTCTCGTTATCCCTCACAAAGCTCGCCGACACCGCGATAAACCGGATACGCGGGGATCTATCGAGGTACTGTACATAGTCCTTCCTGTTCGCGTTGTAGACTGGCAATGGTTAACATAGATCTCATCGCTTCCAACAGCAAAGGACCGAAAGCCTCATCATCCACCCGCTCCCCGAAACTTCGCATATCCGCGTCGCTCGCGCTTCTTCTCCTGTTTCACCGATTCCTTTATCGTTTCTTCGTCAAGCTGCGCGCCAACCTCCGCACCGACGACGCTCGGCCATTCCGAGATCGCAACCCACGAATCTCCAATGTGCTTACTTCGCGCTTTGCCCCTGCCGTCGGGGCCAGTCTGGCAGGGTTTGCGCTAGGGATTTGCCCACGAAGCCAGTTTCGCATAATCGCAGCCATCTATTCGGCCACCCGTGGCTTGGAGTTCTTGTTCAATGCATTGGATGAAAAGGGCTGGTTTGACAACCGGCCTGCCTGGTTCGGTAGTTGGTTGCTGATGCCAATTTCTTGTGCGCAGCTGTTTCATTCGTTTATCTTCGATCGAGAGGCCGTGCCATCGGTAAGTACAAGGATAGGGATGTTCTTCATCCTAGAACAACAAAAACTAAATCTTGCTTGCAGTGGCTTGGAATGTTGATCCTCAGACTCTCCCCGAGTTACATCCGCGGTCGTCCCGAAAGTCTGCCTTTGGACGTCGCTTGGCCAGACAAGGAGGGTGTCATCAATTCACTCGCAACTATATCTACTCTAAGGTGGCCGTGAGTGAACCCCCGCCCTCCCTATCGTCTTAAAATGTGCTGGATTCCCGCCCGTGTACTGACCACTGATGAATCAAACAGATCGTTCGTATCGCCCATCTTACACCCCGGCACTTCAAAGACACTACCTTCGTCATTGGCGTCGATCTCCCCGGTGACCGGTTCCGCGCACCCAGCCATATCCAGCTTGTCCTGCGCACTGCTCCACCCCAGCAGCCCCAGCTGCAGCACGGCCTTCCTGCACCATATCCTTCTCTCCGTGCCGCCCCTGGCGCGGTTCCTAACCGCCGCCACCCTGGCGCTCTCCTTGCGTAACCTCAAACACCTGGCGTCCCACCCCATCACGTCGCTGAACGAACTGTCCCAAAGAATCATGAAGCTGACCGCCGTCCTGTCGGCATCGGCCGGCACCGCCTGGGCTAGCATCTGCCTGTGGAACGCCATCCTCCCGCGGTCCACGATAGCCACGAAGCGGTTTTTCCTGAGCGGGGCCCTCGCGGGCGTCCCGTTCGCGTTTCTGGGCCCCCAGCGCGGCGTCTTCCTGTCGTTATTCCGCGCCGCGATCGCGACGGCCTGGAAGACCGCGGGCAAGCGCGGTCGGTGGACCGGGTGGAAGGACGGGGAGTTGTGCGTCATCGTGGCGAGCTGGGCGCTGATGGGGTGCATCCTGGATGCCCGACCCTCCGCGGTGCAGGGGAAAGGGGTCAGGGTGGCGCTCTCGTGGATGCGAGGCGATGGGTTCGCCGACCCATTGCGGGTAGCCGGGAAGAGGAAGGCGAAGAAGGCCGCGGCGCAGAAGAAGGAGAAGGCGGAGGACGATGCGCGGACTTAGCGGCGCTGCAGCCAAATCTTGTTATGTTGTTGTCGTTTTGCTAGCAGGCAATTGTCCACGGAGCTGGACTTCGGTCCTTCATATCTGGCAGATAGGTTATGATTTTCATGGTGCCACGCTGTCTTGGTTCCGATGAATGAGCGCGCACTCCCTTGGTTATGGTCTCGGTACGGTAGGGGTAGACCGGAGGGCGGAGGAACACTAAATGCGCTATATGCGTAGGTACATAAACGAGGATGCTATTTGTTTTCTACGAAAGAGATTGCAAGATTCTCATATCTACATGACCACATTACAAAATGTCTAGTCTATGCTTCAGCATCCTCTAGTTTTGCAGTACATATATAACTTAGTCAGCAACAAACAAGAGGAGAACCAGCAGTTCATCTGAACGTGGTTGCAGGTCAGCTGTACTGCTTTTTCGGTTCATGTGGAACGAAAACTGCTTACTAAGCAGTTTGGTCACGTGATTTCCAAGCGACCCTGTTACCTTTACAAACCAAAAATTTCATTCCACATCATCTTTTCAATACTATTACACATACTATTTCTAGGTGATTTTTAACTATTAAAGTTATAAGTACTTAGAAAGTACTTATTAAGTATTTAGAAAATAACTTAGAAAAATTACTTAGAAGTAAGAGTATTTAAAGAATATAAGAGAAAGTTGAATTTCAATAATAAAAAACAGTAATTTATAAGGTCACTTGGAACGTTCCTGCTTATGTAAAGGGCTTGGCATCACGTGCCGCAGGAACGTTCCACATGAACCCAAAAAAGATTTCAGATGACCTGTGTTCACCATCTGAACTCTTTTCAAGGTTCATGTGGAACGTTCGCCGCGCACATGACGCCAAGGCTATTAAGAAGCAAATTTACATCCCAACTCAACTTTTTCTGTTTTTGTTAATCAATGACTTGTATTATATGCCTGTAATCAATCCTAGTGTAAGAGAATTATAGAGGTATTTACTTTTAAGAGTCCAAATCTTATAGACTCTGAGTGTCCTAAGAGTCCTAATAACCCTGATAGCCCTAATGGAAATAGTTGATTAGTACTGAGAAATCTGTAATTTATGTAAAAGGTGATGTGGAATAAAAAACCCTTCGAAGGTTCACATGAACTGTATTTTTAGGTGACGCGACTTCTTTACCCTGACTAAGCTGTTCTTTTCGGGTCGCGCGAGCAAAATAACGACCATCCGTCATCTCAGCTGCATCCACACCGACCCGAAACCGGGCTCCAAGCAGAAAAAATAATTGATTTCTCCGATGCGGGGAATCGAACCCCGAGCTGCCGTGATATCCCAATGAAAGACGGCGATGTTAGCCGTTACACCACATCGGAGGTTGTTAAAATACCAATTGTGGTGTCATTATGAATCCATCAATGCGGTAATGGTGACTGTAGGGCAGGATTAGTTGTTTGTTCGAGGCCACCTCACATACACTCTATAAGATGAAGCAATTAGGATTGAAAGTCGACGGTGTCGAATCTTTTCGTAATGGACACATAATTGCTCTACTAAGAGATGATAAAAGGATTTACCTAACAGAAGGCCATAATAATGACAACTTACCTTCGGCTATAAAAAAACCCCGAGGGCGCGAGGATACTATCACTCATGAGACTTGTTGATATAGAATATTGTATCCATGAAATTACATTGAATGCACCCATGAGTATGCTAAACCCCCGAAGGACCCAGAGAGATATTTCCAGTCACACAGGGTGTCTTTGATGACCTTCCTAAGCGAACCCCTGAGATATCAAGAGGTGGAGTGGATAGAGTCGACTAACTCGTGAAAACGTACAGTACATGCCAGCTTCCTTTGTTGCTTGTTGCCGACCCAACTATAGATTCTATACTGTGTAACGGGACAAGATAGTAGTCGTGGATCATCTTTTTTCAATTGTCATTCAGGCTAAAACATCACACTCGCAAGTCATTCCAAAAAGAAAAGTTTAGTGAAAGCCAAAAGCTCTAATCAATGTCTATTGTGACTATCCTCTCCTCCTCACACTCACAATCTTGCCTTGGGAATCCGGTTCCCCTGTTCATCGAAGTTGATCTTCTCGCCGGTGATCAGACTCTCCTGGAGGGCGGCCCCGATGCGCACCGCCTGGACGGCGCCCTCCAGCTTCAAGGGCACAGGGGTGTTCTCAAGGCAGGAGGCGGTGAACTCGTTGGCCTCGGTGACGAAGGCGTACTCGAAGCGGTCGTAGTAGTGCTGGGGCAGCTCGCGGCGGACGCCGGTCTCGTCGAAAACGTTGACCAGGTTGATGGCGGGCTGGGTATTGACGGCCAGCTTGCCCTTGGTGCCGATGATCTCGGTGGAGTCCTCCTGGCCGGCGGCCATCATACGCGAGGCGTAGAAGTAGGCGATGCGGCCGTCGTAGAACTCGACCAGGCCGACAGCATTGTCGCGGTCGTTGTGCTTGCGGAGGTCCGGCTCTACCGCTGTAATGCCCACAGCGGAGACGGATTTCACCTTACTGTCCTGGCCGAAGAACCACAGCGCCAGATCGATGTCGTGGATCGAGCAGTCCACAAAGATACCGCCGGAGAACTCAGCGTAGGCGACGAAGAACCCCGTCGGGTCCAGCTTATCGCACGTCTGGCTGCGCATTACTGAGGCCGTGCCGATCGCCCCCGCGGACATCTTGCTGTGCGCGTCCCGGTAGGAGGCGTCGAATCGCCGCGAGAATCCACACATGACCTTGAGATGGGGTTTCTTGGCTGCGGCGTCAAGGACGGATTGGGACTATGTGTCAATTTAAGCCATGTTAGTTTGAGTTGCCAGATTTTTCTCTCGTCAATTCGGTTGTTGGGAGCGGAGAAAAGAGAAGAAGGGGAGGCGCAAGAAGCGGGACGTTAACGGCCACATACAATTTCAACACTGGTAGACAAAGGCTTCTCGCACAGAACGTTCTTGTCAGCCTCAATGGCCTTGATGGCCTGCTCGGCGTGCACGGCGGTAGCGGAGGCAACAATCACGGCCTCCAAGCCCTCGTGCTTCAGCATGTCGTCGTAGCTTTTGTACAGCTTCACGCCGTACGGGGCCAGGTGGACCTTCCCCCATTCTAATTCACTGTCGTCGGGAGTACTGACGGCGACGAGCTCCGCGCGGGGAGTGCGCTGTAAGAAGTTGAGGGCATGACGCTTGCCCATGCGACCGAGACCGGCACAGCCAACCTTCAATCTTCTGGCAGACATTGTGATGGATATTTGTATTGGTGGGAGGATTGAGGAGCGGCGAGCGGGAGAAGGAGGGATTCGTGAAGGTAGATGGAGAATTGGTGAAGAGAGAACGAAAGACAGGAAGAGGGAGAGGAAGAGATCATGAACAGCGAAGCAGCAGGAATTTAACCCCCGACACGCAGCTGGGGTTAGTTGGGGCAAGTGTCGGTCTGGGTTCTTTCTTTTTTGTTTTCCTTGAGGGGAAGATGCGGAGAAAGCTGAGTAGCTGCTGGAGCTGCTGCTGCTGCTGGCCAGTCAAGGAGACTAGTCTGACAATCCTTCTGACTGGCTGGATAATCGTAGGTTTGGTCCATTGAAGTTGCCAGTGGCTGTCGGACAGGGACGGTTTCGGGCGGAATGGAAATCCCGGGGTGACAGACCAGTGGAGAGTGCTGTATGTACTGCAGGTGTACAGTACCACCACCTCCTTTTGCCGACCCCGGAATCTGGCCGTCGGGATCCCTGCCCCGGAGCCCCTTCGGAAACGAGGTTCCCGTAGAGAATCGCTGCTATGATCCTGCAGCACTGGCAGGATAAAGAGAAGCAGTGACTGGAACCTGCAGCTTTGAATCTATTCCAATTGAAAGACAAGGAAGAGATGGGAGATGAAAAGCATCAGCTTGTTGAGCTCAAACAGCATCCAAACAACCACGGTAAAGTACGGGGGCGGGGAAAACTACCCTTTCCGGGGTATCTTCAGAGCACGGCGGGGAATATCCCCCTGGGCGAACTTATGGGTCTACAACCTCAGTTAATTCTCTTCGAAGCTTGAGAACATGTGGCAAGCTACTCCTATCCCCATGAGTATGCGGGGAAGCCGTGTACCAGAAGGAGAGGACAGAATCGAAAAAAAAATTGGGGAAGGCCAAAGGTGGAAAAGTATACTCAAATGACATACTATCAATAGACAAGGAATCTTTGTGCTCCTTAGCTGGAGGCAGAAACCAACACGCACTCAATTTAGATCATATGACTGCCAGTCATTCCGACTTTGCATGCTACTCAGTTGCGAACTAATAGCTGTACTGCTACAACAAGTTCTACACTTATGAAAGGGACCTCAATTATTGGCCATGGCGTCCTCCACTGTACAGTAAACTTGTGATTCGCAACCAGAAACAAACAATCAATGCAAACCAACAAGAACAATCACTTGATTCACCACTGTACTCGCAATGCATAGGGAGAAAGCTCCTCCCAACCACAGAAATGGTGTATACAATCATCATTGCTGGTGATCTGATCCGATCACTCCCCCAAGGGAATCAATCCCCGCATCCCCACGCCCCCACTCCCCCGACTCGGGAATTCGTTCCCGAAGCGCCTTCAATGTCTTGGCACTGAAGCAATCCCCGCAAGAGACAGATTTCTCCCATTGAAACTGCAAAAGTCAATTGTTTTTTTTTGACTGTAATGGGTTGACTTGGTCTGAGCGTTAGTCGTGGCTGAAGATAGACTTCAATCGCGGTCGATCTTGACGAGGGGTAACTTATGGTTATTGACATACATGTTGGAAGTGGCTGAGTAAATCAATTGATTCATTGAGATGAAGAAGCCTACAGGGTGATCGCCGACAGGGATGGTAGCCGTAGTGAAGTACGGCTTCGGGCTTAGGTTCTACAGGATCATTGCACTGGACAGTAGATAGTGAAGGGCAAAACGTGGTCCCAAATCATCTTGGCCATCGGTTCATTTGGAAAATAACATTGTATAGTGTGTTCGTGAATCATCGCTTGAGTTCATACCATGAAACCAAAAGAAACAAAGTGAAACAAAGTGAAACAAAGATGCTGGAAACAAACAACCAAGCCAGACACAGTCCTACATAGCTCAGGTGGTAGACTGGACGGAATACAATTTTCTTTCATCCATCCAGGGTATCCTCTACCACTTGATGACCCTGTTGGGGAAGTATTCGTCGATCAACTCGAGATAGTAAGGCTGCAGACTATCGGTTAGCTGCATTCTCTGGGGAAATCACAAGTCTGGCTAACGCACCTTGAGCTCCTCGGCGCTGGGAATGCCATCGCTCTTGCTGTAAAGATCGTAAGGGTTGAAGGCCTTGACGGCCTTGAACATCTCCTTGTCCTTCTCGTTCATCAACTCCTGGTAAGCGCCAGCGTTGTGCCAGGGGTAGAAGGAGTGGTAGCGGATCATGGCCAGGGCCTCGGCGGGCAGGGTGGACTGCTCCTTGACGACGTGATAGAGGTACTCGTCGTGTCCCCAGGAGATCATCACATTGTCCAGACCGCAGCCGGGGCTGTAGATGCCGTACTTGGTGTCGTAGATCTCGTGGCCGAAGTCGGGGTTCTCCTTGAACGAGTCGCGGCCGTAGATGATGCGATCGTCAAAAGCGCAGCCGACGGGGAAGGTGTCGCCCACGACGTCCCACTGGCCCTGGGCGTCGAAGAAGTACAGCAACTTGCCCAGGTCGTGGATGAGACCGGTCAGCTGCATCCAGCGGGGCTTGCCGTCGCGACGGATCGCCTCAGCAGACTGCAGGAGATGCTCGATCTGGGAGAGGCTGGTGTCCGGATCGGACTCGTCGATCAAAGTGTTCAACTTCTCCATCGCCTCCCACACGCTCATCTCCGCACGGGTCTTCGCGTGGAATGCATTGCGCGCCTTGAGGTTGTATGCCACCGTCTGCTTGGTGTGCTGCTCCTTGTAGAAGTTCTTGACCCGGTCACAGGCATCCTCGTACTGACGGAACTTGGTCTTGTCCTTCTCCTTGTCGAACTCAGACTCCTCATAGAGACCCTTCTCCTTCTCCTCCTTCAGGTTGGTCTTGAGAACATTGACTGTGTCGATGGCGTCCGACAGGTCTTCAAGGGCCTGTCCGTCACGTTTGGTGTTGAACACGGGGGTTTCTTGGGCGACTGCGACGGGTGCCATGTTGATTATGCGTATGATGCAAGGACGAGAAAACTTTTTGAAGCCTGGGGATCACTTTATCCTTGTCTTCGAGGTTTGAGGGTATCACACAAGGGTTGTTGTTGTTGGGAGGATAATGAATGAAAGCGAGGCGACACGGACATAAATATGATATTTCCATTCTTCTCGGCGAACGTAGATTAGACTACCCCGGAAGGAGTTGCCATCGAAAATGCCAAACACCGAGTATCGCCCTTTGGTTGGTCTGCTGCAGCGCATGACGTTGCGTGATTCTAGAAAAGCACAGGGCGATTTTCCCACCAGCATGACCACCCCACGCCAGGAGGTCGGATTCTGGGTTCCGAAGCCACAGACTACTGTGGGAGGATTTGCCCTGGGGTAACATTCCCCGCCATGGTGGAACAGAGAGGCTCGCATATGGACCAGATCAGCCAACCAGAGCGTCAGCCACACTCAGGTGTAGCCCTGGAGGCTGTCTGGGCCGTGGGTGGGAACAATGCCTCTGGATTCTGGTTTCCGATGGCGGGTTTGCATGCGGGCCGTTGTTCAACCAGAGAGAATGTCTTCATTTGTCAGGGGGCCCGACCTCGATTAGGTTCACCCTTGCTGCAAGATACGATCATTGTGATTATCTGTATCTGCACCTCTGACCTGCTGTATGATGACAATAGCCCTGATGCATATGGGCAGATGAGGCTAGTTGTTTTCCCCGCTCGTGTTCGCTCGTGTCTGGGATGTAGATGCTGGATTGAGGTGTGCCTGCCAAGTGCATTGCAGTGCAGGGAATGCGGGTGATAGATTGGAGAAACAAACTCCGCATTGTCATCTGTGAAGCTATTCTTGAAAGCTGTTCCAGCCCTTCTTGTTAGTTATGTAAGATTCTCAGTAAGAAGTGTCGGCACAAAGACGCCCGAGGGGAAGGAATAAGTGGTGGGGGAAATGCCGGGGATTGCTCCGATACTAGAGTACTAGTGCGGGGTATCTTCCTTCTGCCCCTCCCTTCTCCTCTCCTACTAGCTAAGTACTATTTTCCCTCTCGTCCTGCCACATGTTCTCTTCTTCTTCTTCTTCATTCTTCTATTCCTCCTGTTTCCATTCATTCAACTCCCTCGCAATTCGCATCCTGTCCTCGTCCCGCAGTTCGCGCCTCAAGCCCAACACCATAACCCAAAGGAACTCATCGCAATCCACAATGGGTCTCGCCGATACGCGCTTCAAGCTCAACACCGGAGCGGAGATCCCAGCTCTCGGTCTCGGTATGCAGCCTGTGTACCTTTTGACTTTTGTAACCAGACCCACTAATCCGTGAGCTCCCCCTCCTCCCAGGAACCTGGCAATCCGCGCCCGGCGAGGTCGAGAAGGCCGTCCGGCACGCCATCCAGGTGGGGTACCGCCACATCGACACGGCGTTTGCGTACCAGAACGAGCACGAGGTGGGCAAGGCTATCAACGACGCGATCGCGGCGGGGGAAGTGAAACGCGAGGAGCTGTTCGTGACGACCAAGCTGTGGTCGACGTGGCACTACCGGGTGGCGGAGGCGCTGGACCAGAGCCTGCAGACCATGGGGCTGGACTACATCGACCTGTACCTGGTGCACTGGCCGGTGGCCATGAACCCCAACGGGAACCACCCGGTCGTGCCCAAGCTCCCGGACGGCTCGCGGGACCTGCACCTCGACCACCCGCACGTCGAGACGTGGAAGAGCATGGAGAAGCTGGTCGGCGCCGGCAAGACCAAGGCCATCGGCGTCTGCAACTACAGCGTTCCCTATCTGCAGGAGCTCCTGGCCCAGGCCACCGTCGTCCCCGCCGTGAACCAGATCGAGAACCACCCGGCCCTGCCGCAACAGGAGGTCGTCGACTTCTGCAGGGAGAAGGGCATCCACGTCACCGCGTACAGCCCGCTCGGCAGCACGGGCAGCCCCCTGTTCTCCGCCGACCCCATCGTCGAGGTCGCCAAGAAGAAGGACGTCGCCCCCGCGACTGTTCTGCTGAGCTGGCACAGTATGTTTTTGCACCAGTGTCTCTCTTGCTTCAGCCCTTGCTCCTTTCTCTCTCTCTCCCATTTACGTTCACAGAAGCCGATAAGCTAATCACCGAACCTCATGCTATCTAGTCGCGCGTGGCTCTTCGGTTCTCGCCAAGTCGGTGACTCCTTCTCGCATCGAGGCCAACCGCCAGCTGGTCGAGCTTGACGAGTCGGATCTGGCCACCATCGCCAAGTACACGGACGAGCTGGCTCGGACGAAGTCCTTCAAGCGTTACGTTTTCCCGCCCTTCGGTCTGGACTTTGGGTTCCCTGACAAGGTCGCCAATTAAGTACCACGATGGAATAGGCACACTCGGCAACAGTGCAGCACGTCAACTATGGTAGAAGGGTTTATAGAGAGAGATATAGAAGCCATTTGGTTGGTTGATCGGTTGGTTCAGAAGAAAGAACCAAGAGTGACTAGTTGTATATGACTCTGATATATAAGACTTCTTGTATGATTGAAATGACATCTTTGATTCAATTCCGCTGTATGGTATTGTACAACAGTTGGTCGCTGTGCATTTAAACTAAAGAGGGGCTTTCCTAAACAAGAGAGTTGACATGTGTTCGTTCCATCAGCCCACAGTGAACAAACGCAGTAAGCGAGCCTTAGGCGAAAGACCTGGCACACACACCGATGAAGTGATGGGAAAATGGAAAATCTCACAGCTTGGACTAGACTTCAAGGTGTTAAACAGTTAACCAATTCAGCTCTCCCCTCGGCCTCTTGTGCATTTCTCCAGCCCAATTACACCCGATCCATCACCTCTATCTCATCAGGTCCAAGCCAAAATCACTCCTAAGACAGAGGCTGAATGATTTCCATCGAATTCAGAAGGCAGCCAAAAGCAAACCAGGCCGAGTGTACAATGGACTGAGATCAGTTGCTGCCAGAGGAGGTGGATTCGAGCACAACTGGCAACGCAGTAGCGGTGAAGCCTACCCATACCCTGTCCACGCCGACGTTTGGCGAGCCTGTTCTTGGATCCCTCGATATGACAGTCAACATCTCTTGATACCCCAAGGCCTCAAGCTCGGGAATCTTCTCCTCTTGCGACGTCGAGTGCCCGCTCCTGAGCCAAAGCAAGAGCCCCTGGAGGCGGTTGACCTCTCGCTCGAGCAGGACGGCATGCGCCATCTTGATCGACAGCAAGCCGCGGTCCCGAAGGAGTCCGAAAGCTTCCTGGAGATATGGGTACGGCAAAGATGCCAGAATCCAGGAGGCTGTGTAGTCCTCATAATCGGGCCATATGTACTCAGAATCCGTTGGAGGGGGAGTGGTCATGTTTCGCCTTGGGTTGCTGCAGTGAAACTCAAAATTGGGTGGCAGGTGGTCAACCATATACTCCAGGCAGGCCCTGACTACTTGCGGAGCCCAACGTTTCTTGAAATCCTGTGCCCCGGGCGTGCTGGCCGTGGGCGTCCCGAGCGACGGCGCCTCGGGGTCGAAGCTGATAAACGCTTTCAAGGTGATGAGGTAGTCTTCGGGCCGGATACTGTACTGCAGGATCTCGTCGATGGTCTCCCAGCTGATCATAGAGATGGTCAGTTCAATCCCAGCATTGATGACGTCCGGAATTTGCAGACATGCTCCAGCCACGGCATAGGAGTATGCCAACTCGGCCTTGGCGCTGTCGAATGGAAACGAGAGCTCGCCGTATGTCGCCTCCGTGTATCCCAGTAACTCAATTGTTTTCTGGTGGAGAAGTTGTCCGTCTAAGAGTGATGCACCATACAGATATTTGAGAGCCATCTCAAAACCATGCATCATGCCGACTTTCTCACCGAAGACCGCGATGATTTGGTTATACCCTTCCATGTATGCGGGGAATTTCAGTATGACAGCAAGTGACGGGCTTCGCATCATTATAAGTCGATGTGCCAGCAAGGCACAGGCAAACTCAGAGTCGCCTTTCCTCAAAAGTTCAATGCCGAAGTCACACAATACTTGGTCGCGGTAGATTCCCAGAAAATAGGTCGACAGGCTATCCGTTGTTCTTAATTCTTCGGGCGGATCTTCAATTAAATTAGCACTTCGATCTGATAACCTCTTCTGCCAGCCAACTGACCGGTAACTTTTGACGTCTCACCGGCTTGTTCCTCGGCCGTATGGGCTTTGTCCTGAATAGTCTCTTCGATGTCCTTTGGTGAGCAAGAACTCGGTGCGACTGACTCGGATGCAATCTCTGATATTCCATACTGACAATGCGACATGAAATGTAAACAGCAACATGATTTCCTAGGAGGACAAGCACAACCTGTTGATCTTGGCGTATGCACGCAACAGTTAGTTTCGAAGGAACAAATCTCCTGATCATGTTGATCACATCGCGCATTCTTGGCTTCCTGCTCGCAGATGTTGCAAACAAATGTGCAGTGCTCTTCCTCATTAGACTGCTGCTGCTGCTCCCTTGGCGACACGCAAGCATCTTCTTCGGCAGCAACCAAGTCAGCGGGTGTCTCGGGCAATGAATTGTCATGTTCATTGTTCGGGTTCCCAATGATCCCGGGAAAATCTTCAAGTTCTGTGGAGCATGATACCAAGCTTTCGACGCTGGTCTCGGTCAACTGCGTTACTAGAATACTTTCGTCCGTGGGTGACGCGGTCCGTGGCTTCGGCGCTTGCAGTTGTTGAGTGCTTTCCGTGCTTTGAGTTGTTACACATGAATCCAAGACGTCAGGATCGGGATCTTGCACCACATCGGGATTTGCTTCGGTCAATGGCACCACAATAGTACTTGCGTCAGTGGTAGACGAACTTCGTGGCTCCGATTCTGGAAAAGAGTGAGTGCTTTCCGACTCTTGAGTCGCTGTAAGCGAATTCAAGTCTCTGGAATGTGATGCACCCACGTCATCATAGACCAAAGCCTGGCTAGCCTCGGCCGAGTCTGAACTGACGTAGGGCGGAGGTAAGGATACGATTGGGGGCTCTGTCGCTGAGAGTGTTGTGGAGCTAACATCCGAAGGCGCTGGGGAAAAACAGGACGGATTCACCGCTGTTGGGACGAGCTGAGATCGACCGGCTTCGAAAAGGCCGGGAGGTAGAGTGGCGTATGGAGGTGGAGGAGACAGCGGCACTTGGATCCGAATGGATTGAGTCTCCGCGCCTGTGACTTGCTGCTGCGCGACCAGGCCGTCACTGTCATCAGCTGCGGAAGCAACAAGAAGAGGCAGAGTAGAGGGAGGTGAAGGAGGAGGTGAGGGAGGAGATGAGGGAGGAGGTGAAGAAGGGGGAGGAGGAGGAGGCGGAGAAAGAGGAGGCGGAGGAGGCGGAGGAGAAGGGGCAGCAGCAGCAGCCACCGCCGCCGCCGCCGCCGCCATCTGATGATGAGGACCACCTGACGTTTTCTTCGCGGGCTTCTTAGCCTGCCTCTTCTTTCTTTCTTTTTTGTTCAACTTCCTCTGCGCCTTTCTGGCTTGGACGACATCGGCAATCGATGCAGCAAGTTGGCCATGACCGCTCCTATCAGCGTCGTCATCGTCGTCGCTGTCCCGTTCAGCTTGAGCCGTCACCTCGGCCGTTGGGGCAGTAGGCTTTGGCGCAGCGGGCTGAGCATCCCCAGTCCTCTCCACGTCGTTGCTGTCGCTCGGTTCCGAGCTCGCGACGACCGCATCAGTGAGCCGGCACATTGTCGGGTCCAAAGACTGCCGACGCGAACGACAGGGGGGTCGTTGGGGGCACAAATCAAGCTTAAGGCGTCGATCAATGTCTGCTTGCAGATCGAGCGATCTCTGCCTTTGAGTTTCCTTTTCGGCTGCCGTCTTCTTCGGGCGCCAGATGTTGAAAAAGTCGTCAAAGGCCTCACTCGCAAGAATATCGTCGGAGGAACAAAAGGACTGGACGCGGTTGAACGCAGGATACATCACACTCTGAGCATGGTAATCAGTTTTGATCCTTCGCTCCTTAGTAGCAAAAGGACAAGCCGGGCGATACGTACCGTTTTCCCGAGCAAGGTGTTAAGAATGTCGGGTGATGAGGATAGGTCTGTATGTTGAGGTCTGGTGAGCAAAGCAGATAAAACAGCGATAACACGGGGGTTGGTAATGCTTACTATCTGATCTGGATAGGACGCTATCTAAAACTGATGTAAAGCAATGCTACAAGCTTGAGAAGACAGCCTGCCTTCGTGGCAGTCAGGTAACTTTTAAACTTTGAAATTCATTTGAGCGAATGGAGGCAGGTGTGATGATGGATTTTCGAGACAAGGCATGTGTGGAAGAACACTAGACGAAGGACTACTGTGCAGTCAAGAAGGACGAAGAAAGAAATAAGGATTCTGTTTACCTCACTGGCTAGTAGACAACGAGAAAGTTTCCTCTCACTGTTAACGCTGCGCAAAGTAAAGCGGGTCAAGCCTTGAAACCTTACATTGCAGCTGTTATGAGCGAAAGAAACTAACATGCAGCTCGTTGAATGATATCTGTTCCTGCAAGTTACCTGCGATAACTACAGACTTAGCAATTGTTCAAGTCTGTCATTCCGATTTCTGACATCACGGAACATGAACCCTGCGTTGAGACACATGATTATTGCCAGCTGGAGGGCATCCTATCCCTGGTACTATGTGAGGGTTTCCTCATCCACGTGACTGACAAGGTGTCTTGAATCTTTCATTCTACTCTACAGAATCACTAAACATCCTACTTTAAGACCTTGACGGTAGACAGCTGGACAATATCCTAAGCCTGATACTATGTGAGGGTTTTCTCGTCCACGTGACCTCAAGATGAAATAACGCATGAACCAAAAGAGCAATACAGCAACTTGATCAGTATGGAGCATTCACACTGAGTTGACAAGAAGGCTTCTGGAAAGTCTTGCTCCAACGCTTGATGGCTTGCAAATCTCCAGTGCAGTAAGGCTTCCACAAGCCTGGATGCAACATGCAGATTTAGGATTGTCCAAAGGACGATCAACTACCAACGATACTAATACTTTAAAGATCGACAGACAGCTGAAAAGCTATGTATGAAACTTGTGGTGTGGATAATTCTGGTATTGTGGCCAAATCTCGTCTAAGCAAATGTCAAGAGAGAATGGCTTTGTCTAAAGATATGACTCATAGGAAATTGGTAATGTCAATGAATGGGTAATAAACAGGAAATGAAAGTAATAATGCTCCGCTCAACGTAACGCTGTTGGTATATCATGATGGATGCAAAACCGGAATTGCTAAGGAGAGGTATCCAACATAAAGATGCAGAAGGCTAAGCCAGAACGTCAATAATACATCGTAGTCGGGGAAGTGGGTTGAGAAGGTATTGAAGGGAATGGAAGTTATGTCAGGTGTTCAGCATGGAGTTTAAGAGGTTTAAAACATTCCTCCATCCAGAGGAATTTGGGGGGGTGGGTAGGTAGGAACAGCAGGCGGATGTGTGTCAGCTAGCAGCTGGTGACGGGCCTTCGCATTCAAGTTGCCTCCCTCGCTGGAGGATTTGCGAAGCCTGGCTCGAGACTTCGGGCGCTTTTCGCCGTCGTCGGAGAAATTGCTTGTCTCCTCCATAGCCGAGTCAATCGATGGTGTATACTGAGACTCATGTCTCTCGCCTTTGAGTGCTCCCAGAATGGTTTGTGTGGTAGTCTGACGACGTCGCCGTGGATTCATCGGCGGAATTGGTGGTGTCTCCATTCCGTTACTCAGGCTGGCGCCAGGAGGAAGACCAACCGTTGGTACATTTGATGTGCAAGAAACCAATGTAGGCTCAGAGATAAGGGTCTTGTTGATTGCCCGCTTTGTAAGGCCATTGTTACCCGGTGCACGATTGAGAGCGTGATGATGTTGGTGGTTGTTACTAATAGCAGGCACCAGAGGGGAACCGTTCTCAGAAT
The DNA here is from genome assembly GCF_003184765.1 of Aspergillus aculeatinus CBS 121060. Lineage (NCBI taxonomy): Eukaryota > Fungi > Ascomycota > Eurotiomycetes > Eurotiales > Aspergillaceae > Aspergillus > Aspergillus aculeatinus. The sequence continues at coordinate 920,320 of NW_020291473.1, forward strand.
TAAGATCCAAGGGTGGTGTAGCATTGGCGGAATAAGGTGCGATGGGGGAAGGACGAGGAGCGGCACCAATCAGGGATGAACTGTTCGTTGAGAAGTAGGAAGGGCGATCGTGAAAGCTGGAGACAGCTGAGCGGCTTCCACTACGGTGCCTAGTTGAAGCAGCGGACGAGCAGCGCTCATACATGGCAGACTCGGTAGCCTCGACTGAGGGGCGGCCAGAGGAAGTGACGGATTGGATGCCATACTGATCATGATCAGGATAGGCCATTGGGTGGTGACTTCCATGTCCAACCTCTTCCAATGTCTCTAGGCCATCTCTGTCTCGCCGCGAGCGACTTTTCGAACGACCCGATGCGTCAGACGTGGAGCGATCTCGGCGTGATCTAAAGCTGGAGTGTGGAGATGCACCGCGGCTCCGGCTAGACTCACGGGAGTCCTCTTGACTGCTGCGACCGAAGACGGACATTTTCGAGCGGAAAGACCTCTCGCCTGCAATGTGGGGGGTGCTAGAATTAGCATGCTTCGCGAAAGGCAGGGCCGGCCGCTCTTCCTCCTCACGCCAAGGGTCATCTGACACCAGAGCCGGAGTAGAGGCGTTGGCATAGCCCAGGCCTTTAGCACCCTTCAGATCCTGTTTGCTGAAGAGATGTTGCTTCCCTGACTTGTTTTTCAGAAAAGAGAATGCGTTCCCAGGTTTGCTCGGAGTAAAATCTGGAGTTTGGCGGCCAGAAACAGGACTAGCTGATCTGCTCTCCACCTCCGCAAAGCCCTTCAACTTTTCCTGCACCTTTCTCCGTCTCTCTGCTAGCTCGTTGGCGAACTCTTCGCGTTCGATTTGTGTCTCGGTACTCGCTTCACGTCTGTGTCTGGAGACGAGCTCATCCTGCCAATTTGCGCTATGGGGGGCACTTTTTGGATATTGCGCAGTGGTATCCGCAACTGCATTCGCCTCTACAGGCTTAGCGGGAAGGCCAGGGGAAGGAGGAGGGTAAATTGACGAACGGTCGCTGTCCTGTCGAAGGTGTGCGCGAACCAAGCCATTCAATCCCAGACCTGAGGGTCCTAGCGTAGGGGAGTCTGGCTTCTCTGGAAGATCCTGGCCGCTACTAGACTTGATCTCAACAAGATCATGCTCCGCAATTGGCTTCAGATCCCCCAAATCGGAGTACCGCACTTCAGGCAGAGGGCTTCGGTGTTCACTCGAGGGCGTAGAGGGCTTGGAAGGCGTTTCCGGTCGCAGTGCAGGGTGCAGTTCGTCTGTAGCGTACAATGTATCACGCAAGCGCGCGCGGCCTTCATCCTCCGAATCACTATGACTGGAGTTGGTAAAGAAAGTGGCGCCGGTGGGCTTCGGAGGGGAAGCGTTCGCGGCAGACCGGCTCCCGGGGCGTTGAGTCTCACTGTAGTGCGAAGAAGCCGAGCCAGGCCTCGACGTGTAGCTTGCATTCGAGAAACCGCGCGCGCGTCCAGGAAGCTCGGGCAGTTTGGTTCTTGCAGGTGGTGGGAGGGGCCTAGCCAACGGCGGTGTGCTCCTCCCTTGGTGCATCTGTAGCTGACGTTGTTTGAATTGACTTTCATCAAAAGTGGTCTTTGGCTTATTGAACAGGCCTGAAGCCGTAGCCTTGCCATGGTCCTCCGGTCGGAGAGCAGCCACTAAGGCTCCTCCCTCTTCACTTTCACTGAACGGGGGACTCAGCGGAGGAACACTGTACGCGGTGCTTGCAGGACTTTTGAGTCCCTTGGCGGCGATGTTCAGCGCCTCCTCTGACGATGGAAACAAAGATTCGGGGCTCGTGGGCTGGGTTGGGCTGGGGTTACTAGGAAGGGGTTCGGTGATCGTCAAGGGTTGCATTCTATCACGGAGATTTGTGGCGCTTTTGGAGAAAGCCCGGTTAAGTGGCGGGTGCTCGGGGGTTCCTGCTCTCTGGCGACTTAGGCTCTCTAGACGCTGGAGGGTAGAGGCTTGTTGATTCTGTGCACTCTGCGCTAACCCTTGCCCGTATAGACGCCTCGACTTGACCGAACCACGTTCGGATGCCATTCCCGGCATTGTTGACTTTGGTGCAGAGAACGGACCCTCGCTGGCTGATGTCTGCGGTGAAGTTCCCGATAATGACTGCTCATCTATCGACGTAGCAGCTGTTGAAGTGCGAGCATTCGCAGTAGGACCGGATGCAGTGGAAGAAAGGGTGGTGCGTTTGGCAGAGGAGACACGGGAAAGTGCGTCTTCCATCTCGCGGGAAGGACTTCCTTGTGGGAAATCCTCGGCCATCAATTCGACGCCTTCTTTGGCATTGGGAGAGTGAAAGGCAGACGTCGTCAAATCAGGTTCATAGAGCGCACGGCTGCTCATCTGCGAACGCCCGGAGTCGGAAGCACCCAATGTTGACTTCGATGAGATCTTGTACACCTTCTGCCGTCCGCCGAACAAGTTATTGCTTTCCACTCGGCGACCTCTGCTCATGATACTTTCTTTTTGTGAAGAGTCCTCATCAGTCCCACAGGAATTATTCTCGGACACTATTGATTGGGCACGCCCTGGGGCTATCGATCGACCATCAATTGAGACCTCATCTATATCAGCCAGGAAGCCGGGATTGTGACCGAAAAGATTCAGTCGCGAGGCACGCTTGGGAAATAAAACGCTGTCGTCACTTGCTTTCCCGATAATTGAATCCGGATCATCCTGCTCTCTTAACATGCTGAACCGTGCAGACAATTTTGGCATCAAAAGACTGGTGCGGAAGTCGTCGGTCGACGGTAAGGCTGAGGAGAGATCGAAATCCGATTTCTCCTCGGGCTCCTCCTTCTTAGATTTCCATGACAGCTTGGAGCTGAGTCCTGTTGAGCTGCTCTCAGGAACTTCTATCACCTCCTCCTTCACCTTGTCCTTTTTATTCTTGCGGAAACGATTCATGGCGGACTGTGCGGGGGGGAATGCGCACGACGCCGGCGAATCTCAGGGATGTGGTGTTATCGCGTCAGAGACCGGAGCAGATCGAGGGTTACGCTGAGATGGGAGACTGAGCGAAATCCATGCGTCAGACACATATGGGCTGGGGACAATATGGGGTATCCATGTGCGTGGTTCTATAGGGCGAGTAACCTACTAGCGACTGTGGCGAAGCCGAAAGGCCGATTGAGCGTCACTCAATACACGAAGAGCTCAGCGGAGCTAGTGAGCTAGTGGGTTATTGGATGTATTTCCGGATTGTTCTTCATTCCCTGGAAGTCAAGATGCTCCGGGGAGCGTCAAAGCTCAAAATAGGCAGCGGGCAGGCGGGCGCGCAGGACTAGGTCGGAGTAGTTGTCAAATAGTGGAGTTGATGTGCAGGGTGCTAGGTTGAGAGGCGGTCGCAAAAGCAATTGAGTAGCAATGTGGCGGAGGAATCTCCAGTACACAAGTTATTCTGAGAAGGCGATCGAATGGAAGACGATGGGCATCTGCATGAGACGCAGGAATGTGGCTGCACCGTGGAAAGCGGGAGCGGAGTCGGTAGGGATGCTGAAAGTCCGGGTTGATGGCGGGTGGAGGCGCCCAGAAATGAGTGCGTCGTTTGTAGTGAGTGGATGGGATAGGATGTGACTTCAAAAGAAGGGAAGGGTTCAATTGATCCCAAATAAAGGCGGACCAACAGGTATGAAAAGAGTGTGGAAGTTGAAAAAGGGAGTGTGTAGTGAAAATGAATGAGTGGTGACTGTTCAGATGTGTCGAGAAAGAGAGAGAGAGAGAGGAGGGGAGAGGGAGGGAGGAGTAATCTATTGCTTCTACCACAAAAAAAGAAGGGATCTGGATTCGATCCGATCGAGTCACTCTTTCGCGCGCTCACTCTTATTTTTTTACCTTTTTTATTTCTTGCTCTCTTATTTTTTTCTTTTTATTTTTTCCGGGTTTTGATTTTAATTGAATTTGGCACTAGCCGACTAGAATTGCTTCCATGGTCAAAGGACCAGTCAGTCAATTCCAATGTCATTTTATTATTATTACCGACAAGTCCAAAGCGCCGTGCTGGAGACGATCAAATTATTGGGTCCCATGGAACGCGCTTCTGCAGATCGACACGAGATGCTGTCTTTGTTTTTCACTATGGAGAGGGAACGTCGAGAAAACAAAATTGTTCAGTTCAGGATCACGATTCCTTCTTCCTACCTACGGTGTCTGTATCTCCAAGCCAGTTTCCTTCCTGTCTCGCTTTCCTCTGCCTCTTCCTATCGAAGGGATCCCCGCCTCTCTCAATATCAATGGTAACCGGGGGTGACAGCCCGTCTGGAATATTTCGGACTTCATACCTGGATCATAACAACTCTCTAAAGTCAATAAACTGTCACGGAAACCATGGGTGTGGTCTCGGGTTACCGTACGGTACCGTCGAGTGACTATTAAGCCCCAATGCCCCTTGCAGACCCCACTCCGAATGAACCACAAATCGGATGTCCCCATTTCGGGTACACTCTACCTATGAAGGTACCTACCTTACCGTTCGTACGTGCCTTACGCCGGCTGTATTCGAAGTTGAAGTATTTGTGGGTGGGTGTCTTTTCCATCCTCCACCAGCTCATTCTCAATCGACCTACAGAGCAAGTTCTCCGGAACCAAGTATGTGTTTGTCGATGCGGTTGTTGACTTGCCAGTCACCACCGCTCGAAGCCGAGCTGTCTATCATATCTCGTGCATTTTATTGTTCTTTCCCGCGTTGTCAAACATGGGTGCTCCAGTTGAAACGGCAATGCCTGCCAGACCTCCACTCCCTCCTCCATCCAGCTGAATAACGGAGGACATTTTGTGTGAATTTACACGACCGCGTCTGGCGGGATGTGGGCCAATCTGGGGCTGAAGGCTGAAGTGAAGGCTGAAAACCCCAAACCAGAACCTCCATCGTCAATTGCATTTCCAGTGGGACACTGGGAAGGACGACAAAGGTCTCTTTTCCCACTGCTCCCAAAACGCCTTCCGCACAAATCATCGGCAATGGCCGCCCACCCAGTCAAGCGGGAGATGCTCCCGAGAGTCTCCTTTTTCACCCTGATGAGGCGTTTTTCCTAAACTATATATCATCCTGAAGCCGCCGACTGAACTGAAATCCCTCCACCGTTGTTCGGTTATTGTGATGTGTCTCCTGGATATCCGTTTCATGGCTTTTAGGCCGGTACTTTTAGCTCAGGGCACATTGGGCGCGGTTCCGGAAATTTGGACGAGCGGGACGATCACCTGGACCTTTGTCGCGGATGTTGTAGAATCTAATAGATACTGTGCGGTTTTGCCAGCATAGATTGCGATACAATGACCGCTCAGTTGATGTCATCGATCAATCTATTTTGATCTTGATAATTTAGGGGGACTCGTGAGGAAGATACACAATCTCAATGAGTCGGACAGTATGACGGAGGCTGCGGTCGTCCCGCAGATACCGGACCTCAGATCATTCATTGTGTGCAGCTGCTGAAGATGTTATCACAGCGTACGGAGTACGAAGTGTGCTCCGCCGCTGAGATACCCCTGAGTTTGGCTAGGAGGCACACAAGATTGCAGGGATTGAAAGCGACCTCGCGTCGAATCCGGAGTGCAGATGCGACATGCATAAGATCCTGTAGGTTTACCCCTCCTTGAGAAAATCCCCAACATGGAGTCACTAATCGATCGCTCTCGAGTCTCTCGGGATTCCAGAACCATCCTTGTTGGGGAGTTAGTGTCTTTAGACAAGACCCATCCTTTGGTTCACCGAGCACCGCACGCTTCCTTTGGGACCGACTCGAGTATATGTCGGATGCAAATCAGTTCGATATATTCAGTATCCAGTTCCGCAGGAAGATAGAAGTCCTAATGGCATGGAGATCCGATACGTCATGCAAGTCCGTGATGGCCATGAACTTATTACTTCCACATGGCTCTCGGGTGGAGGCAGGGCGCACTTTCGCCTGCAACCACCATCTTGAAGGATATGTATGAGAAAAATGTTTATTTCGCTAGGTGATCGTCTAGACACCCACTAACTATCCGTTGGGTAAATTAGATTGTCGTCGAGTCAGTACAGAGTACGTAGTGACTCTAGTGAGAGAGAGAAAAAATGACAGCCGTTGAATAGCCGGGACCCAAGTCTGCCCGACGGAGAAGTCCCTTGGAAACAGGTCTGGTTTGTACCGTACCGTACAATTGTGGTGGATACCCCTGACTAGGCCTGAAGAGGTGGAATTGAGGAGTGCGGTCTGGACAAATCCTTAGTTTAGTGAGTCTTAGCATGCTTAATAATGGTAATAGTCAACAGTGCGTTAGTTGACTACTGAGTACTCCGTAGTTAGTCGCAATACAAAGCGCAGTAACAAATTGGACGAGCAGACCAGGGACGGGAACACACACAGTAGTCTTACCGGGCTGTTCTCCGCCCACTTTAGATTAATCCTGGGCAAGGACGGGAGAGAGACAGGCACAGCCAGGCACAGACAGGTACCAATTGACCCCCAGTGGTCGCGGTTTCCAATCCAACTCCGCTGTGGCCCGTCGTCTTCCACAATCCTGCTCGAGTTTTGCGCATCATCATCCTCATCATCATGAAGTCATGCTCGTAGAGGTCGTGTTAATCAAGGTTCTCCTTCACTTTATCCAAGATTCGAATGGCCAGCTTGAGGATCCAGATCAGTCCCGCTGTATCTGCGATTAATTAATCCAATCTCCGAGAGCCATGAGGGGAAAGAAATGCGTTGGACTAACGCAAGCCCGCATGCATCCACGACTGCCGAGTAAAGCGCACAGTACACACTGTACACACACCTTTTGAGTCCCAATAACCTTCTTCCCATTATCGACATCGATCCCGCTTTATCCACATCCCCATCCTCTTGGTAATAAGGCTCCATTGAATCCACACGGTTGAGAACTCGGAGTCGAGCGTGTGCGCTCCATGGTTCTCCGGCCCTGAAGCTTTGCGCGGGGAGAGGTCCTCTTTTCGACCATTCGGCCGGTGTTTCAGATTCGCGATGGGACCCAAACACGAGTCTTTTCACTCTCTTCATCTAGCCTACGCCTTCACTTCTCTGGTCTAAGCTTCCAAAACGTCCTCCCAAAGAGCACGAATCTCCCTGGAATAGCTAGTCATTGAGTCGACGCAAACAACTGATAAATCGCTGCGACTGAGGAAGCCAAAGCCACGTGGAAAATTTGAGTTCTGGCTGATTCCCAGCTGGTCCCTAAGGTTCATCAAGGGGGAGTTTGCAGGGTGATGCTGCCATGGAGATGCGCGATAAGAGAACACGGCTCCTTGCAGTGCCTGAGACATTGTGTTGCTTGACTGACTGACTGATTGATGGCTGAATGCATTGAATGCACTGTCAATGCTTTTCAACAAGTCAAGGGTAGCTTAGCTGATCACAGCCAACTTGCCCATGACGCAATCCTCGACTTTCCCTCCATGAATTACTAATCCAATGGGCCTCAGCTCCAACAGCCCACTGCTCGCGCCGCACATCATGAAGACAGCAACCCACACGCTTTCTCATTTAACTGGTTAATCCAGTACTCAGCATTAGACAAACACTTCAATCTTCAATAGCAAGCATTGTCATCATGCAAGTCCTACTCCTTGGTGGTCACGGCAAAGTAGCCCTCCATTTGACCCCGCTCCTCCTCGCCCGCTCCTGGAACGTCACCAGCGTCATTCGTAATCCAGAGCACGAAAGTGAAATTCTCGCGCTGGGCAAAGGCGCCAAGGGCAAACTCAACGTGCTTCTCTCCAGCTTGGATGATGTGAAGAGTGAAGGAGATGCCAAGAAAGTCCTCGACGCCGTTGATCCGGACTACGTAGTTTGGTCTGCAGGTACGCCCTCGCGTTTGAAATCGGACAATGAAACAATTACACAACGAAACAGCAGCCCCATCCAACCATGCAGGTCTTTGCTTTCACACCCTCAAACTCTCTCACAGACGAACTCCCCTGTTCTATTTGATAGCAGCTATACACTAACTTCTTTTTCCCCTTGGGAAACCCCAAAGGCGCCGGCGGCAAAGGTGGTCCCGCCCGCACGCAGGCGATCGATGAAGTCGCCGCGAAACATTTTCTGACGGCCTCCTTCGCCCGCCCCCGAGTGACCAAATTCCTCCTGGTGTCCTGGATCGGCAGCCGACGCAACCCGCCCAGCTGGCTCTCCAACGACGACTGGGCCGGCCTCCAGAACGTCTTCCACAACGTCCTCCCCGCATACGCCAAGGCCAAGCTCGAAGCCGACGAGTACATGACCGCACTGGCCGCACAACGCAAGAAGCTCGTGGCCGCCGGCGCCGCGCAACCCCTGCAGGCGATCAACCTGCGGCCGGGCACGTTGACCGATACCCCCGCGACCCGCAAGGTCGATCTCGGCAAGACGAGGAAGGGCGTGGATAACGTCACCAGAGAGGACGTGGCGATCGTGGCGGATCTGCTCTTGGCCCGGGACGACACGGACGGTTGGTATGATCTTCTGAATGGGGAGGAGGGGGTGGAAGAGGCTGTCGAACGAGTGGCGAGGGAGAAGGTTGATGCGGTCGAAGGTGAGGATGTGGAGGGTATGGCGAAGAGATTTGGTTTGTGAGCATGCTTCGGCTCGTTCTGCCCCATTCATTGAGGACTTGGGGTATGTCGGGTATAATACGCTGAGATATTCAAATGACATTACTCGAGGACAGTTGATCCCTTGAACAATGAGCAACATATTGACAGGCTACACTCGGAACTGGATATCTGGCACATCATAAATTATCTAAAGATGTATAAACATCACAACAGAGTCTATCTACACAAGACCGCCCAAGCACGCCCGCAAAAAGAAGGAAACCAAACGAACTCATACGTCATGAAAACTTCCAACTACCTCACAACTTCGCTTTGGGTGCCGGCGCGCCTGCACCAATCCCCTCTTCTTTCGCTTGCTTCTTCAACAACCGCCGCAGGATCTTCCCGCTTGCACTCTTCGGAATCTCCTCCACGAAGCGCACGCCGCCGCGCAGGCGCTTGTGATAGGCGACTTTGCCATCCAACCACTGGATGATATTCGCAGCCTCCTCGTCCGCCGACACCCCAGAGGCAAGGCTCTTCGCGCTCCGGACCACATACGCGAGGGGCACCTCGCTGCCATGGGCTTCGCTCTCGATCCCGATGACGGCGACATCGTCGACCGCCTCGTTGTCCACGAGGATCCCCTCCAGCTCCGCGGGCGCCACCTGGAACCCCTTGTACTTGATCAGCTCCTTGACGCGGTCGGTGATGTAGAAGTTCCCCTTCTGGTCCTGGTACCCGACATCACCGGTGCGGAACCAGCCATCGGCCGAGAGGCAGTCCGCCGTGGCGGCCGGGTTGTTGTGGTAGCCCAGGAAGACGTTGGGCCCGCGCATGTACAGCTCCCCAACCGCGCCGGCGGGCACCTCCTGCGGCTCCGAGCCGTCCTCCGGCATCGTCATGTACTTGGCCTCGAGGTTCGGGAGGAGTTTTCCCACGGCGCCGATGCTGGTGCGCCACTCCTCCCAGGGCTGCGTGTGGGTCGTGGGGCTCGTCTCGCTCAGGCCGTAGCCCTGTTTGATCCCGCACTTGATGCGCGCGTAGACGGCTTCCACCAGTTCCTGGGTTAATGGGGCGGCGCCCGAGTTCATCATGCGCAGGCTGGAGAGGTCGTACTTGTCCACGATGGGGTGTTTGCCGAGCAGGAGGACGACCGGGGGCACCACGTAGCTGAATGTGATGCGGTAGTTCTGGACGTGGGCGCACCATTTCTCGAGGTCGAATTTCTGCATGACCACGAGGTGGAGGCCTTTGTAGAGGGTTTGGTGGACGAGGCAGGTGAGACCTGTTTTGGGTTTTGTTTGTTTAGAGGGGAAATTGTACGCGGGGGAACAAGGGAAGCGCACCGTAGATGTGGAAGAACGGCAAAAAGGCAAGGATACGGTCACCCCGGCCGTCGACCCCATTCCATGTCAAATTGCCGGCCTCGCCGGATGAAAGCTGCAGAACGTTGGCGACGATGTTGCGATGGGAGAGCATCACGCCCTTGGGAACACCCGTGGTACCGGAGGAGTAGACCAGGAAGGCAAGGTCGTGGGAGGGGTCGATCTTTGTTTTCCGGTATCGAGTTGCGCCGGACAGGTTGCGAATGGAGGTGAAGTGTTTGAACTTTGCTTGCGGGTCGCGCTCGTCGCCGATCAGGATGATCCGGTCGTGGGGGATCCCCGCGTCCTGGGCCGCGATTGTTGCAACCGAAAGCAGATGGTATTGTGTCACTAGCCCTTTCGCGCCCGAGTTCTTCAGCTGGAAGGCCAATTCTTCTGCTGTGTAAGCTGGGTTGGACGGAGAAACAACTCCGCCCGCCCAGTGCGTTCCCCATGTCACTGCCGGGGTGTCGATGCTATTAGGAGTGAATAGAGCTAGGACATCTCCCTTGCGCCAATCGAACATGGCCTTGAGACCTTGTCCGAAGGCCAGTGCGGTATCTCGGACACCCTGGTAAGTGTAGGTTCGTTTAGTATCGGCATCCTCGTAGATTACTAGAGTGCTATCAATTATGAAATGCTCGTACAAGTGGGAAGAGTAGAGTGCAGGCAGATATCAGACAAGATAAGACTTTTGTTGGTGAGAGATAGATCACAACATACCTTTATCATCTGGATACTCTCGGTCTTTGCGCTCGAACAGAAACGTCCAAATATCGACGTTGGGTATTTCCACCGACGGGTAGAGTGAGGAGACGGGCATGGCGACAATGCGGGGAAAGGCAAATAAGAACAGTGTCAGGAATGTTGCAGTGAGAACAGAGATAAGGGAGTGAGGGAAGAAGTGATGAAGTAATGGGGTAAGAGGAGATCTAAATTGTTCTGAATGCAAGGATGAAAAATGGGGAAGACGCCGAAGAAGATTGGGATGAACAGGATACCCATTATTAAGGTAGGCAAGTGATCGGCCCTCGGCATGACGGCGGACTGATAGGAAAGGTTTGGTCGAGTTGGAAACGGCGCGAATAACCGTTGTATCTCCGCAATCCCCTTCCAGCCTCGGTCTTCCCCAACAATCCCCTTCCACAAGTGGCCTGCGGTGCTCAATGAGTCTGCCACACCATACTATCAAAACTCAAATAGGTGCTAAGCCTCAAAGTACACATCAGATATGTTCGACTTCACATTCTTAATGGAAAACAATGTGATCGATCAACATACTCAGCTGTTGTTTACTACTTGAGTACATAAGAAGTACTGTAAGTCTGCGCCAAGCTTTACCGGCGCCCGGAAAAGGAGAGGGGCGCTGACTCAGCTGTTTGTGGGGTTGGAGTCTTTTGCCTCTCAGCTTCGGGAAGACGGCACAGTGCATACAGTACTCCGTACACATACTCATATTTGTCCGTTCTTTTCTTCTGTTGGTAGATAAGGTGGCCATCCATTGATTGCCACCAGCAGGTACAATGTAAGGGATTAACCATGTGTGGTTATTACTGGCCTGCTAAGACTAAACATTCATACTTGGTGCTTGAGGTTCTCTTCTGGCATATATATGTCAAGTCGCTAGGGCATCAATATTGAACTAGTCTTATGAACCTAGCCTACCAGTAGACCCAGAGACAATTCAACTAGCAAAGCTAGTAGATGTTGAGCTCGAGAATCAAAACCTTGAAAATCCGTTCACCCAGTGATGACGACTTGGACGTCACAAGAGCGCATTGGGCCAAACTCGTCGTGACGATGGTTACATCGAGGCTGATCCGGACGGCCCATTATTCTAGATATACCCTTGATACCACCTCCTCAATTGCTCTCTACGGAGAAGAATATGATCGCCGGTATGACACTGATCGTGGGGCAGATGTCAAGCATCGCAAAGGGCTCACTGCCATGGCCAATAGTCAGGACCGTGCTAACATTCAGCAGAGTAGCCCAGGGCCAGAGTCTCGTCGCCGACGATGCACGAGAAGTTGCAAGAACAGACAAACAGAAAGGAAAGGGACCGTTTATCACTAACCAGTCAGTCATCTCAAAATACTCCATCGAGGAAAATTATGTAAATTACTCGATCCCCCATACATCAAGGCACTAAGACTATATACTTTACAGCTTAAAGTACTACTTATTGGAAAAAGGAATCAAGTAGAGAATATAGACCAGCTAATATGAAGTATTTGACTAGGCCATCATAGACTACTCCGTACTGTATGTACCAAAGCATTTCCCGTAGCAGCGCAGAGGGACAACCTTGAAGCTCTCAGCGCTTCTGCTGAAGGTGCCCCTCACGAGCCCCGCCGCCTGGCTTCTTACTGGGAGACGCCGGTGGTACGGTACTGGGACTTTAGGGCTCCTTGACCCTAGACTACCCAAAAGACGAAGGGCTCCTTCCAACCGTCCAACCTAATGAACCAAGTTTACTGACATCTTCCTCTCATTGCCCGCAGTCCCAACTGCAAAGAATATGTTTTGCGTCCTCTGGGCTACCATCGGCGTCAGCAATCGACCCAATGACTGTGAAAGATGAACACAATTGATGCATAAGGTATGGAACTACGTCGCAGGCATTCTGAAGAAGTGCTTTTCTGGTGGCCATCAGACAGGGCCCAACAACCATTATTGGTGGCCACCCACCTCACTGCATGAGGCACCTGAGCCATTTTTTGGTGTTCACAGACCGCCGGCACCCAGCGGCAGCCCTCGCTTAGTTAGCCAATCAGAGATAGCTTTCACTAGTGGCATTGCTATATCACCCGTTGAAATATAATTTTCTTGCCTTCGGGCATTTGGTCAATTTGAAACGATACAGAGAAGATTAGCATGGCCCCTGCACTAAGGATGACACGCTCAATCAAAGAGAAGCTACCAGTTTTTTTTGCGAATATTTACAGACCTCTTTTTGGAGGTACGAGCTACTATGTTGAACGCATGTAGATTGAGAGTTCGAATCCGGCCGCTTCCGCAGGCGATCCTTTTTATCTCCTGAAACTGGACTGCAACTAAACACCGTGACAATGACTCTCGTATATACATTGAAGTAGACGTGATATACATAATAGCTTCTCCCCACAGCTTCTGTGATGATAGAATCTGTCATCACATCAAGCTGGTGCGACCTCCGATTTCTCGTCCACCCTCGCCAGTAGGCATCTCTCCGTTGCGCCCAAAGATAAATTCACGGTAGATAGCTTCCAAGCGTCGCCGTTCAGCATCACTTAAAGAGCTGCGCGTGGTTTTCAGCGATCGCTCCATGTGCTCCCATCGGACAATGATCTCCTCTCGAGGTTCGTCCCGAGCGGACGACCCGTTGGTCGGTGCGCTGGCCATCCCTTGCTCCTGCTGTCGCAGGCGACGGCGAGCGCTCTTCATTGCTTCCAGCTTGGAGGCGATAACAGCGGGCGGAGGCATCGACACCGATCCCGCGTGCTGCTCGGATGCGGAATAGAGAAATTGAATGAAAGACTTGCTGGTAGCGCCGCTAGTATCTGTGGAGGATGGTTTCGTAGTGCCATTTTTCGTTGACTGCGTGTCGTTTGCTGAGCGGTCGCCGAGAGCGTCATGCACGGCCTCGAGGTGAGCGTTGTAGACGACGGCTTGCAGATCAGCGCCGGAGAAGCCCTCGGTACGGGAAGCGACCTCGTCAAGTCGCGCAGCGACCTCCTCGTCCATTTTGAGCTTCTCGCTCACAGCGCGAATAATGTCAAGTCGATCTGGGTGGTTGGGCATATCGCAGATCAGGGACTTATCGAGACGACCGGGACGCAGTAGGGCAGGATCGATGAGGTCAGGCCGGGAAGTGGCCGCGAGCACATACACTCCCGAGAGACCTTCTGCACCATCCATCTGTGTGAGAAGTTGGTTCACGACGCGATCAGTAACTCCGGTGGAGTCGTGGCCACGCTTCGGGGCGATGCTGTCGAATTCGTCGAAGAAGAGAATACAGGGTCTGGCGGCTTGCGCTCGTTCGAAGAGATCACGAACACTCTTTTCACTAGCACCAATGTATTTGTTCAAGATCTCCGGACCCTTTACGCTTATGAAGTTAAGGCCACACTCTCCCGCAACCGCGCTGGCGAGAAGTGTCTTTCCGCAACCCGGGTATCCGTAAAGCAGCAGGCCTGATCTGAGGCGTAGAGGGCATTGGGCGAAAATAGGCGCGTACTTGGTGGGGTATTGAAGCGTCTCCAGAAGCATCTTTCGAGTCTCGGTCAAGCCACCAATGCCGGAGAAGGTCGTAGTAGATGAGGTGAGCGTCACATTGCGTAATGCGGCAGGGGTAAAGCCCTTGATCGCGTTGTCAAAATCATCAGCACCAAGGGCGATCGACTTTGAAGAAGACAGAGAACTTTGAACACAACGTATGAGGGCCTCATTGCGGGCACGAGACAATAGCAGAACCAGATCACCTGGCATAAACCCATCTGTCTTGCCAGCCAGCTCTAGAAAGTCCACATCCCGCCCAAGCACAAAGCCATCCGCACCGGCGGAACTTGGCCGACTCCCAGAGTTTGAAGGATCGAGCCACGAATCATGGGTAGAGGTGCTGGCGTTTCGCGCATGGCCATTGGTGTGAGGGAAGGAGTCTCTGTCCTGCATTGTGAGTTGCTCGAGCACCTTGCGTCGTCCTTCCTTATCAGGAGCCCTGAGATGTATTATTTCCCGGACCACATGGCCGCCGATAATGACGTTGTTCAAGGACTCCTTCGACTGGGCTGTTGCCAGAAGCACCACAGAAGAGTTCATTGAGCAATAGTCGCGGACCATGGAACATATCACTTCGCTATTTTGTCGGCTGCGACCATTGTCACTCCCCACCTGCAATTCCGTTTCCACTGGACACAGTTTGTCAAGATCATCCAGGATCACAACAGACTGTCCTCCGAGCCGAGCACACCAAGAAGCAGACATAAACAAACGATTCAAGGTTTCCTTGATGTTGGAGATCCGAGTTTCATCCGTTACGAGCTTTCGGCAGGAAAAATATTTGACGTTGAACAAGTAGTCCCGTCGGACATGGTGGGCCAAGAGATGACTCAATGAGGTCTTGCCAGAACCAATACTACCAGTAAGTAGAACAGAAGATGACTTGGTCAAGTTGTCCAAAGCTTGCGATATAACCTTGTCAATCCCGACGAGTTCGGGGACATCGGCCGGGATCAATTCATCAGGTGGGCTAGCGGACGAGCCCGGCTCGGCTGGACGTGCTATTTCGGCTTGTACGTCAAGTGATAGTTTGGCTTCAGAGCCAACGAGCCACCCAGTCCCTGGCTTGGCTGTATCCGAGCCAGCCTTCAATGGAGGGTCGAAGCGAAGAATAGCGCCATCGAAGACGGTGCCTGTAGGTTTGTAGTCCGCAGCGGGCAGTATCATTCCATCTGTGAGTGGCCCCGCCAGGAGCCCCTCGTTCAACCCGGAGGTCCCGTATATGAGTTTGATGCGCTCAGCCAATGCATCTCTTGCCGCCGCTGTGTCAGACCCAAATTTCAAACCGTCCTTTCTCCTCGACGTATCGCTCATAAACGGATACACCTTGATCGTCTTCACAGCTGAGCGTTGCAGCGGTGGAGGAGCTGCCTCCACGCGAACAATACCTCCCATTAAGCTTTCCACCCCTAGGGCAGTGCATAGTAAGGAGGAAATGGCAGCATGCTGAGTGTCCGGGGCGTCAATCCAGGGAACCAGCTTGGCCACTAACTTGGTTGTTGGTGTTCCGGCTTCGTTCGCCTTTTGCTCTGCTTGATCCATTTGTTGCTGTGGATCAAGCGGCGCTTTGAGACCGGAGGGTTGCACGACGGAAACATAAGCCCAGGTGGCTCCGCGAAGCTCATTTGTCGCAAGGATGTCAGGATCTAGCCAGATACGGAAGCCATCATTCGCATCTGTCTCTGCCTCATCATCGAAAAATTGCTCCGACAGATGACGTTCAACCCCTCTGAAGAAGAGCGAACCTCTGCTTGTGGGATCAGAGCGGCTGCTCTTTGGCCGCACCGTGCTCCCGCTACTTCGTCCACCCACACTTTTCCGGCTGCTGCCAGCGACGCTGCGATTGTCACCGCGAGACCCCCTGTTAGCCTTGGGTCGGGTTTTTGGAGCAACGATAACTTCCGCATCTGGTGCTATCTTCGCAAACGGCGAGGTGTTAGGAGGCGCGGGCGTCATAGACGTGATAACGATATTCGCAGTTGAGGTCGGTGACAGGTGTAGTGCAAGGGGATGCATATGTTCTGACTGTGTTGTAGTATATGCAGGATTTGGTAGAGCGCGGATCTGCGATAGGAGATTAAGCTCCAAGAATGTAGCGTGTAGTTCGATAACTATGTGACGGCGGGCTCAATGTCAGCTAGCGGGTCTGATGTGAGGGCAATTCGGGGGGGGGGGGGCAATAGAGAGCAATCATACTTTCCCAGTCCTCTGGTGTCAGCGGCTCAATGCTGATGGTATGAGCTACTGGAGGATCAAGATGAATATAGATTCCGACCTGCTGTACATTAGAACTGCGAGCACTAACAGGGCCGAGGGCACATTTACCTTCTGTCCATCCGCCAATCCGAGGACTCGGCCGAAGGTGGTATCCAACTCAACAGTAGAAACTTCCTGCTCCCTAGCAGCAGAGCTACTATTGATACCATCTCTTCCAACGACAGGAGCAAGCTTGCGCTTGCTGGGCATACCCGTCCAGCCTAAGTAGCATGAGCGATGCGTGGAGTTGCTATTGCTCTTTCCAGCAGCTGGCCGGTATTGGAGCTCGACGATCACATTCTGAGCAGCCTGTAGACCTTGGCTTTAGAATCACTATGTCGCGCCGAGTAGCTCGCAGCGAGAGAGATGGTAGCTTACTGTGTTGGCATTGACCAGCAGTGCGACCAGCGACGGCGGGAGATTGACCAGGCAGTTCTTCAGAGGCACCAAAGACACTTCGGCGGTGGTGGAGGGCTTTCTAGGCGCCATTGTTGCGCGCTAAAGAGCAGACTTCAAATTTTGTGTGGAGGAGAGAACAGGGTCGATCTGAGATGAGTTGAATAATCCCAGATTGACAAGTGCGCAACATTAACCCCGGACTTCGTCGCTCATTGACTCCGCAAGCTCGCCGTTCGCCGAGGCCGGCCCGCCTTGAGCACTCGGGCCGAGGGTTAATCCCTTCCGACACACGTGCCCCTCCGCTAGATCGAATTGGGCCTAGCAGGTAATGGAGAGTCCGAGACACGAAAAGACGCGTCGCGACGTGTCGACGCTCTTTGCTATTAAGACCTCGTTTGGCCTAGTGCCAATCTCACTGACCCCAGCGACGAGAGCTGCCAAGACAACCACCACAGCAACCGCCCGCCTTCTTTTCACCACCACACGGTCCATGCGAATTTGACTAGCCACTACCTGCTTCACTGTGCCAGCTATTGAATTGAATGAACCTGGCTAGTGCCTTTGTCGCATAATGTCTTTGCTCACCTACAACGTTCATGTCGATTATGAGGCGCAATTGGAGGGATTCAAGGACTTTCTGAAGCATTTCAAGAGCTTTGAGTCGGCGTCCGAGTCTGCCGCGACCGAAGCCATTGAAGACCTCAACCTCGAAGAGGATGGCACCAGCGACGAATATGATTTTATGGATGATGTGGAGGATGGCGCACAGCGGCCTGGTCGCAGACGACGAGAGCCAAAGCTCAAGTATATGCAGCTGTTGCAGGACGTCGCTGACCGAGAGCGCACGAATATTTTGATCGAATTGGACGACCTAGCTACTGTAAGGGCTTGAATTATCACGACTACCCCAGACATCTCTAATGTCAAACTAGTACGAGAAGTCTCTTCCCGATGATACAGACTTGCGCCTTGTCGAAAGTGTGCAAAAGAACACTCATCACTACATTGAGCTTTTCTCGCGGGCGATCGACGATCTCATGCCCAAAGAGAGCAAGGACATCACGTATGCCAGCCCGTGTTCGCTCAGGTTGTAGCACTGCTGATAGTTCACAGGTTCAAGGACGATGTGCTCGACGTGATCATGTCCCAACGTGAAAAGCGAAACGAAGCCATGCTGATGGCGGCAGAAGCCAACGCAGATGCAGAGGCTGCCGACTCGATCTTCCCTCCTGAACTGACTCGTCGCTACACGGTCAACTTCAAACCCCTAACACCCTCCGGATCGAGCACCGACCGTCAGTCCAAGGCTATCGCAGTGCGCAATGTGCGTGCAGAACATATCGGTAGTTTGATCACAGTCCGCGGTATCACGACTCGTGTCTCGGACGTCAAACCTGCCGTTGAGATCAATGCTTATACGTGTGATCGCTGCGGAAGTGAAGTGTTTCAACCAGTCACCACCAAGCAATTCCTTCCGATGACAGAGTGTAAATCGACGGAATGTCAAACAAATCAGTCAAAGGGGCAGCTGTTCCTTTCAACACGTGCCTCGAAGTTCGTTCCGTTTCAAGAAGTCAAGATCCAGGAGATGGCGGACCAGGTGCCCGTGGGCCACATCCCTCGGACCATGACCGTCCACTGCCATGGAAGCCTCACTCGCCAGCTGAACCCTGGAGATGTTGTTGATATTGCGGGAATCTTTCTCCCTATACCCTACACTGGGTTCAGGGCTATCCGTGCCGGTCTCTTGACCGATACCTACTTGGAAGCCCAACACATTACCCAGCACAAGAAGTCCTACCAAGATACTGCCATGGATAGTCGCACTCTTCGCAAGATCGAACAGCACCAGAAGTCTGGAAACATGTACGAATATCTGTCGCGATCGATTGCACCGGAGATTTATGGTCACCTTGACGTCAAGAAGGCATTGCTTTTGCTCCTCATTGGTGGTGTGACTAAGGAGATGGGCGACGGTATGCACATTCGTGGTGACATCAACATCTGCCTGATGGGTGACCCTGGTGTTGCCAAATCTCAGCTGCTCAAATACATTTCCAAGGTCGCCCCTAGAGGTGTCTATACTACGGGTCGTGGTAGCAGTGGCGTTGGTCTTACGGCTGCGGTCATGAGAGATCCTGTAACCGACGAGATGGTCCTGGAAGGCGGAGCCCTTGTCCTGGCCGACAATGGTATTTGCTGCATTGATGAATTCGATAAGATGGACGACTCCGATCGGACCGCTATCCACGAAGTGATGGAGCAGCAGACCATTTCTATCTCCAAGGCAGGAATTACAACCACCCTCAATGCTCGGACCTCTATCTTGGCAGCAGCTAACCCGCTTTACGGCCGATACAACCCGCGGGTGTCTCCTGTTGAGAACATTAATCTGCCAGCTGCACTACTCTCTCGTTTCGATGTGATGTTTTTGATCCTTGATACCCCTTCACCCGATGCAGACGAAGAGCTTGCCAACCATGTGACATATGTCCACATGCACAACAGACACCCCGAAACCGAGGATGCAGGCGTCATGTTCACGCCTCATGAGGTCCGCCAGTATATCGCCAAGGCGCGGACCTACCGGCCGGTTGTTCCATCCTCTGTCTCGGACTACATGGTGGGAGCGTACGTGAGAATGAGGAAACAGCAGAAGAAGGATGAAGACGAACGGAAGCAATTTTCCCACGTCACCCCGCGTACTCTGTTGGGTGTTGTCCGTTTGTCGCAGGCCCTGGCTCGTCTGCGCTTCAGCGATGTCGTCGTTATTGAGGATGTCGACGAGGCGCTGCGTCTGATCCAGGTCAGCAAGGACTCCTTGTCCAGCGATGGCCAGTCGGGTCTGGACCAGAGCCCTAGCAGTAAGATCTACCACCTCATCCGCAGCATGTGGGAGAGTGGTGCTGCGGCGGTCGGCGACGGTGACGAGGGTGAACTCAGCATGAGACGTATCCGCGAACGGGTGCTTGCGAAGGGTTTCACCGAGGACCAGCTCACAATGGCTGTGGATGAGTATGAGAATCTGAATGTGAGTTTTCCCCTGGTTCATTTTACTACAGTATTAGTGTACTGATTATTCCGTTCAGGTCTGGCAACTTGTGGGTGATGGCAGCCGTCTGCTTTTCGTCGATACCATGGATATGTGAGCAACGGAGAGGAAGTGATATTTATCGACCTGGGTGGGATGGGTTTCAGGTGTTTTTGATTTTCGATTTGCTTCTGGTCGGACCATCGTTTCGTATCTGGGAGACGTGCCGTGCTTGAGGGTTGGTAGCTAGAAATCGGATTGGTGTTTTTGGTGTACAAGACTTCATGTTTCGAAAGTGTTAGGATAGCCATAATATTTGAGCAATCTACGATGACTAGCATGCGGGTCTTCCTTTGGGTATTTTGCTCATCAATTTTTGTCTCGGATGAGGCGAAAGGGTTCAACAGAAGATTCTCAAACAGACCCAAGAGAATGATTCCAACTCAGATAAATTCCAAAAGGACTTCACAGTCGCACCATCAGTAATGCGTATATAGCACTTCTACCAAGGGAATCCAAAGTCCTATCAAGCTTGCCCAAAACCACATCAAATCACAACTATGATCCCCCCCCCC
>NW_020291474.1:0-18035 GCF_003184765.1 Aspergillus aculeatinus CBS 121060
GGGGGGGTGCAAATAGAGGGGGTGTTTGTGATGGAAATGGGAGTCCAGGGATGGGATTTGGGGAGGTGTGGAAAAACGGTAGGTAAAGAAAACACCGCGATTCCCTTTGTGGATAGAATGGGAGTGGGCGGGGGAGGGGGCAGAATAACACACCGCCCTTTCGGTATTGGCTCGGCTATAAGTTGCCAAGGTTCGGAGATAATGTTTACATCGCATACTGTCCTGTTACAGTGCATTCATTCTTTACACCTCATGGTTTACAGTAAGTATATAGTATATGGCTGCCCACTCGCTTAGAGATGAGAAGTACTTTCAGCCCCGTTCGCCTTTTCTTTATGATCGTCACCATCAGGCACACTGCGACGAGCATCTTCTGCCCTCCAGGCGCTGTGCCAGACGTCTTCCACCTGCAAATGCTGGTCAGTAGTTATGCATACCATCAACCCCGAAACGGACCTGATAGTGATACAGCCAACGATTCCCATCACTCCACTCGTCTTCCATAATCTGGTTGGCAGCGTCGTCGAAGCTGGTGATCTTCTTGCGCGACACACTCGACCGAGCGAACCCGTCCAGGATATCGTACTATTCCCGGTTAGGTTATCAAGTAAAAGGGAAGGGGTAGTCTGCAGCGCCAATTCATCTCACCATCGCATGATAATGCGGCGTTCGGACCTGATCAAACAGGTCCAGCCCTTCACTTAGATGATGGCCGCGGTCGTGCGCCCACCGTATCGCACGGCTGAGCACGTAGGCGTCCTCAAAGGCGCAGCCAGCTCCTGTTCCTGTGACGGTCAGCTTCACACCACCAGATCTGAAAAATCAATGCTCAACCCATACCAAATTCACCAGCTAAGGCTAATTGTTTATACTGTCAGTACAAGTCACCATGTTGTGCTACTAACCTACGATGCGACGCGTCCCCGACCAACGCGATCGACCCATGCGAAACCACCCGGGGCAACCGCGGTCCATTGAAGAGCGCATGCTTCTTCACCACCCTGATCTTGGCGATCGCCCGTTGGAGCATCGGGGAGAAGTTCTGATCGCCAATCAGGCCGAATCAGCTCTAGATGAACGATGACCGCACAAGCCACGGTCTCACCCACCTTGAACCGCTCGCCAAAGTCCTCCACCGAAGCATCCTGCCCCCAGCTAACCGGCGCAGCATCCTCCGTGAGTCGCACTCGCGCCGCGATCTCGTACACATTGCTCCGGAGATTGCACGTGTAGAGCCGGTTGTGCGGACCGTGCCAGAAGGTGTTCGCATCAGGGAAGCCGGGGATGCTAAGGATGTCGCTCGCGTCCGCGAGGGCCCGGTAGGCGGTGGTACCCGTGTACCTTAGCCGGTAGTCCGGGTATGCGAATTGGCGGACGGTCTACATATGAGCCTTGCTGATGACTAAAGTATTCGTGGAAAAAGGGGGATGCTCACCGATCGAATCCCGTCCGCGCCGACCAGAAGGTCCACCTCGTCCTCATGGCCATCTTCAAACCGCAGAGTCAGTGCCCCGGTAGACATCTCGACGATCTCGATCAACCGACTCGACAATCTCAGTCGCGACCGATCGACACTCCGCAGAAGCGCCTTCTGCAGCACCGTGCGCAGGGTTCTTGCTTGGTGGTACCGGGCGGGCGTTTCTACCAACCTTCAGCCCAAACCCAATCTATTTACGATAGATGGAACTCACCCTCCTGCCCGGTGGAAAGCAACAACTCTCCCGTCCTCCCATTCCTACCCTCCACGCATCAGCTATTACCCCCGCCTAACCCCGCACCCTTCAAAGTCCAATCAGATACAAACTCACCGATGCTGCACCAAATGCCCGTCCGCGGGCCGAAACAGATCCCTCTCGTCGAAATTCTCATACACCCCCAGCGCATCCAGCATCCGCCAGGTGTTGTGGTGGAGGCTGATGCCCGCCCCCATCTCGCGGAGCTCCCGCGCCTGCTCGTAGATCCGAGCCTCCACGAACGACAACTTGGCGAACTCAATTGCGGCGGCGAGGCCCGCGGGACCGGCGCCGATGATGGCGAGCCGTAGCTTGGGAGGGGCTTGGGTGGGCATTGTTGCTGTCGGTTGGTGTGTTTGATTCAGGTTAAGGTTTGGGAGGGGAGAAAAGGTTTCAGGGGGAAATCCAGTGATGGGGCTTCTTCGGGTTATTATATCAGGCTTGGTGGGACAAGCGTTGGAGGGTTGTCACTCGGATGATGGGTTGATGGGTTTGGGGGGCATGTGATGGGCTACAAGGGGTGAGCTGGTTGTTGGTTGATCATACGGTGTTGTAGGACTGGGGGGTGGTATCTGGCTGGGTTTTATGTGGGTTGGCTATGGTTGGAAGTGGTGTTCTGCCTGCGGAGGAGGCAGTATATAGCCCTGTGTCTACCTCCTGCCTGCGAGTGCTAATGTCCCGAGACCACGGACTTCCCCTGGTAGCTGAGTGTGGGTGTGGATTGTTCATACATCATCTAGCTCATATACAACTCGGCAACAGCGAGAATCATTTCTGAGTCTGAGCCAGAGGAACCAACAAGAACCCACCTACTATCCACATCCATCGAATACTTATCTCTTCAACTCCTCCAACCCCATCCCCGCCGTCCCCATCCGATCCTAAACAGTCAGCCTGCCCCCGCCCCAAAGAATGCCAAAGGAAAAAAGAAACTCACCAAAACCCAAGTCGGCATCCACGTCGTCAAAAACCACCCAACGGACGCCATCTTCCCGCGCCACACCAACCCGGACTTCCCACCCAGCAAATCCTCCACCACCCTGCGCGCATACTCCTCCGGCGCCATGGGATCCTTGACCGACTCCCCCGCCGCCATCCTGCGCACCCCGTCTGTAGCCGGCTCATACATCGACCCCGGAAACTGCAGGTCTGGATGCTTATCAAAGATCTGCGTGCGCACCACGCCGGACATGACCGTGACGACCCGGACCCCGAACGGCGCCAGCTCCAACCGGAGCGTCTCGCCGTAGGATTTCAGAGCAGCTTTAGAGGCGGCATAGAACGCTGCCCAGCCACACAACCCAACATATTAGCTCACACCCGATAGTTACCTAACCCCAACCCTTACCCCCATTCTCCACCCCCCCGCGGGTCAGAAACTCACCATTCCAAACAACAGGCATATTCCCCCCCAGACTCGCGATATTGGCCACACACCCCCTGGCGGCAACCACCATCCCGCTGAACGCCTGGGTCACGCGCACCGCGCCCCAGAAGTTGACGTCGAAGAGCGCCTGCGCCTCGGCCAGCGACGTCTCCAGCGCGGGCCGCACCAGCGGCAAGCCCGAGTTGTTGACCAGGTAGTCGAGCTTTCCCGACGTGTGGGCGCGCACGGCGGCGACCGCCCGCGCGATCTGCGCGGCGCAGGTCACGTCCAGCTCCAGGAGGGTCACGTGGGGCAGGTCGGCGAGGTGGGCCATCTTGGGGAGCGAGCGCGCCGTGGCGAAGACGTGGAACCCCCGCGCGTGAAAGGCTTGGGCCAGCGCGGAGCCGATGCCTTGCGCGCTGCAGCCGGTTATGAGGGCTGTTGGGCGCGGTTCTTCTTGGTCTTGGGTTGGGGGCGTCATTTCGGTTGGAGGAAGGGGGGAGTTGGAGTTGGAGATAAGGGTCGGGGGGTGGGTTTGGTAGGGGGGTTTTAATTGTGATGTGGTGGGAGTGGGAGATGGCTGGGTTAACATGCTTATGCTGATGGGTTGGTCGGAGTTGAGGTGGATGTAAGGATCGCGGGTGGTTGACACGAGGCGGCAAGGGTTGGGGCGCTAGTGTTGGGTCTGTAGGGGCTAGATGGAGGGATTGCGGTGCGGTGGTTGGCTATTTCGTGAATTAGGTTACAGTGTTAGTCTCATCTACTGAGTACTTACATGAGGTTCTGTTGGAACTGTCAGCCGTATGAACGGCTGGGGATTGATGGCGCCGGCGGTTCGCTATGGCTGCTGTCTGCAGCCTGGATGGAGTCACAAGAGTGATACTGTGGACGTACGCATTCTGTAGTACTCATCAAGGCAATAGCTTGCACCCTGTGGGTCTGTCCAGCGTGTTCGATAAGATAACAAAGCCATTGGTGGCGCTGGTTAGTGTGGCGGTGTAGGCGGTAATGTAATGTCTGTTACACCATGACATCATACCCCAGTGGCAAGGCCATCACGGTGAATTCCCGATGGAAACAAGTTACACAAGGCATGAGTTAGGCATGAGACACTACATACCAAAGTCATTTCAAAAATTTAAAAAAAAAAATGCAGAAAGTGTATGAACTATGCAAATCTAATGTACATGGCCAAGCCTGGTATATCATGCGAGCAAATGCACACCACCACATATGTACTGTATGTGAAACAAAAAACATCATGAACACATCCAAATCAAACTCCAATCCCCTGGGGTATAACTTTTCGTCGGTTTCCCACGCTGCCAACTTCTTAAGCATTCTCCGCGTGGTAGGAGCGGGACTCCTTGCGGTGACGCTCCTCCTCCTGGAAGTACTCGGCCGAGTGGAGAGTCGGCATCTCGAAGCTGCTGCTCTTCCAGGGCTTGACCTTGTTGACGTACATCCAGTCCAGCTCCTCCAGGGTGCGGCCCTTGCCCTCGATGACAAAGAAGTAGATCACGAAGACAGCGACCAGCAGACAGCCCGCGAAGACGTAGCCGTAGGCGAAGTCGATGGCACCGGTGATGAAGGGAGTGAAGAAACCGATCAGGAAGTTCCAAAGCCAGTTGGAGGCGGTGGCCAGCGCCATACCCTGGGCACGGTACTTGCCGGGGTAGAGCTCGGCAACGATGGCCCAGACCATGGGTCCCCAGGTCATAGCGTACGCTGGGAGAATAATTAGCATGATGACAACGTAGCCAAGGAAATGTCATCCGGGACTTACCAGCAATGAAGAAGCACGTCACAACAATCATCCCCTTGCCAACATCGGGGGTGTTCTCGGGGTTTTGCACATCAAGCATGAAGTGGCCAATGGAAGCGAAGATCATGAAGCACACGAACATGAATCCAGCACCCACCATCAGAGACTTGCGGCGACCGAAGTTCTCAACAATGTACAAGCCACCAAAGGTGGTTCCGAAGTTGACGGCGCCGAGAATCACCTGGGTGATGAAGCTGTCGGAGATACCAGCACCCTTGAAGATAGTAGTACCCTGTGGAATGTTAGCAAGACGGCCCGTATGAGAAAGATCAAGATGAACTTACATAGTAGAAGAAGTAGTTGGCACCGGTCAGCTGCTGGAGCGCCTGCAGAACCATACCCAGGACGATACGGTAGAACATGCGGGGGGCAGTGATGAACTCGTGCCACTTCTGGCTGACGTTCTCGGCCTCGAGCTGAGCCCGGATCTCATCCAGTTCGTTGATAATGACACGGTGGTTCTCGGGAACACCATAGAGCTTGGACATGGTGTTACGAGCCTCATCGATACGGCCGTGACGGTAGGCAAAGCGAGGAGATTCGGGGAAGAAGACCATACCAGCACCGAGGGCGAGAGCAAACACGAAGGTAATACCCAGGGTAATGCGCCACTGAGCGGTGCCCTCGAGGTTATGCGTTCCCAGGTTGATCAGGTAGGCCAGGAAGATACCCAGAGTGACAAACAGCTGGTAACAACTGATCATGGCACCACGGATGTGGCGGGGCGCACTCTCACCCTGGTACATGGGCACCAGGAGGGAGCAACCTCCGACACCCAGACCAGTGGTCCAACGGCCCATGACCATCTGGACCCAGTTGCCCGAGGGAGCCGTGATCTGCACAATGAGACCGATGATAAGGATGACACACCAGACGGTGATCGACCACTTGCGACCAATGCGGTTGGCGATAGGAGCAGCAACCAGGGCACCGATCAAGGTACCGATAGACAACAGACTAGTCAACAGACCGGAGCGGACATTGCTGAGATACCAGGTGCCATCCGCCTTCTGCATACCGTACCGGCGGAGGTAATCATCCTCCTGCTCGAAACCGGCGATCTGACCGGTATCATAACCGAAAAGAAGACCTCCCATGGAGACGAACATGGTCAGGACGAAGGAGCGCAGCGTGACACGAGGAACGGGGGTGTCCACGCCCATCTCCATCGGCTTGTCGTAGCCAAGCGTTTCTTGGCTGGATTGTTGCTGGGGAGCGACAGCAGGAGTGATGTGCTCCCCATGGCTGGCAGAGGATTCAACACCCATGGTGGAGAAGGGTGAAGACTGCGGGGATTGTTTTGATTTTGTCCAAGAGAGTAATGATCAGTGAGATCAAGCCCAAAGGAGCGGACGATAGAAAGATGTCGAACCCGTGAAGGAAGAGAAGGGTTGAACTTAATCACCCTTTTAGGAGATAAATGATTTGTTTGGGAGTAAGGAAGAAGGATGCAGATGCCTGATTCAGAAAGATCTCATTCTCCGGGGGGGAATGAGCAGCCTTTTATGCCTTTGCTCTGTACGAAAGAGGGAGGGGAAATTTTCCATCGGGGGAAAACAGATCCACGCCTGGGCAGAGAGCCGACATGTGGAGAGCCGACATCAGCAGCTGCCGGGGGGGAGGGGGAATGAGACCAGGGCTGACGACTTTCTCAATGGCCCTAGGTATACCGTAGAAGGCCGGCCGAAACCGACAGGCCAGTCAGAAGTGACGGAATACTGGGGAACGACCGAAGTACCAGGGGGAGTTGCAGTACTATCGGGTTCCACGGGCCTCTTTCGGGACAGTTAGAAGAGCAGGTGACGGATCTCGTTGGCTGACGGCATCGGCACACGGGGGTAAAATTATTCTCTATTAGACTACGTACTAACTAGAGATTGGAAGGGATTCGACGCCACCCGTCTGCATGGCACGGGAGGCGTGTGTCAAGAAGCCATCCATGGATTCCCCAGATCGATGACATCGGTTTCTGGTTTCTGGTTTCCACGAGGGAAGAAAGAGATGCTGCTGTCGTACAGAAATGGATTAGTCTGGTGCCATTTTCGATATCCGGGGAAAGACAGGTTTGGTTTACAGTGAGCTGATGATGACCGACAGGGGTGTGTGAGACTCGTGCATCAGCCAAGACAGCAGAGAAGAAGAGAAGAACGAAGAACAAGGAATTGGCAGGTTGAGACGGGCATCAGCGGCGCTCCAGAGGGGGAAAGCCTGGCGATGGATGAGCCGTGAACTGGCTGGCAAAAAGGCATTCTTGCCCAATGTGGAGATGCCCCACTACCACTATGCCTCTTCGGGGGTGCTCACCCACAACTCCAGAGTTCGGCAAGCAAATGACCGCGCGTGGCCCGGAAAGGGTCGGATATCCTGGAGTGACTGGAGTGACTGGAGTGACCATCGAATCTGGAGGGCCTGGAGGGCCTGGAGAAATTGAGGGGAGTGCGATACCATATCCGTTGACCGGTGAGTCTTCAATTCCATTATCCCAGGCACTTCCCCTTCCTGCACTGTGCTAAAAGGAGGGGAAAAAGAGGGGAAATGCGGAGGTTAAAACGTCAGTTATGACCACCTGCAAACCAGCGGAGAATTCACACATAAAACATGGGGAATTTGATGTGTTACTGCAGTGGTTGTATCTACCAGGTACACGAAGCTATTCCCGACAGCGTCGATTGCTTTCACGCCCCTTCAACCAAGGGGCCCTCGTCTACAATTCCCTACCGACATCTGGTACTGACATGCTCGCTAAGCCGACCGAGAGAAGGGTTTCGGCCCCGGTGGTCGGCATGACGAGAATCGCCATCACTGCGAGAACTGCTGCCAGCGTCCAGCTGACTGCCATCCCGACCGAGCCGAAACTGATTGGTGGCGTCAATGGACTCGACTGGTTGGCTCTGGAATCCTCCACCAAGCTTCGTGGCTGCCTTGGTGCGAACCTCGCCTAAACTCCTCTGGCCAGGGTTCGGATCCTCTGATCCTTCTCGCACAATGACGACAATGGCTTGCTCAGGCCGCCCATTGATTTATGACGCTATTCTCATGCACTGTCCACATGGTCTATTCGTCTCCGTCTACGTCTAAGTACTGCTGTGTAACTGAGAAGTAGCAGATAATCTTGTACCACGTTAAGGATCCCCCATCGCTTCCCCATGTGGGATAGAAGTTGAAGATGGTTCCTGACTATTGTTTGCCGGTTCCACTGATCATCTAGAGGCAATCCCCTGAGTCCCGAGTCCCTCTTGCAGAACCCCCTTCAGCCGGGTAAATTGTCATCCTCAAGTAGGGCAAGGGCTGCTGCGCGCTCACGTGCTCGCTTAGCCTGAAATTCCGGATGACGTAGGTATAGACCGCTTACTCACCAGTTGCCGTGGAACTTTCCTAGATAGGTGTCGGATCAAATCTAATCAAATTCAATCAAATTCTTGTTCGGCTTCTGGAAGCTGGACTCCCCATCAGACCGCCGACTGCCGGTAGCGATGAGTTCGAGATCATGGATCGAACATTGCTGTAAGAACCAAACCATTGAAGTTGAAGCCATTGCCACCAGGTTAAAGGCTGGAAATGGCACGGCCGGAAGCAGGCATCTTGCTTAGCCTCAAACCCAAGGTATACAAGGTTTGAGATAACTCGGCCGTACGATCGTACCATAACGGCCTGCTTCGGGATTGCCATAGGATATCATCCGGTCTGGAGAGTCACTCAACTTCATAAAAATCTTTTTGTTCACCATCGATCCTATTCGCCGATTGTTCATTAGCCCTCCGCACTGTACTCCTTACCCCATGCGAACTACGGGACACCATAGCACCCGAATGGCAGCCCCGGGAAAAGTCATTCCCCACATCGCGTCAGTCCGCTCAACGCCTC
Source organism: Aspergillus aculeatinus CBS 121060 (assembly GCF_003184765.1). Classification (NCBI taxonomy): domain Eukaryota; kingdom Fungi; phylum Ascomycota; class Eurotiomycetes; order Eurotiales; family Aspergillaceae; genus Aspergillus; species Aspergillus aculeatinus. The sequence goes on from NW_020291474.1 coordinate 8,789, forward strand.
AGTAATCTTTTTCCGAGATCCGAAGGGCGCCCGGTCTCAAACCACGGCGCCAACGCTATGAACTTGCCGAACGCAGGCCCAGCACGATGAGATTTTTTTCTCTGAGGCCCGATCTGTCAAAGCAACGGTCTCCCGATCATCTGACAATCATAATTACCGATAGTGTTGGTCGGAGACACTACCGAAAGAGTGAACTATCTCCGAGTTCTTTGGTAGTGACGACACTTCGGCAGAGCCCGCACAGCCCACGTGAATCTAGGGAGTCAATTTGCTTAGATGGGCAAGAACCTTGATTTCTGACACAGTGACATGATTCTTGATGGGATTGCGGGTTTCTCTCAAGCCACACTGGGGGACCATGTGATTCTCCTCAGTGCGTCACCTACCACCTTGATACACTTGCTTCGGGTGTCTCCCGAATCCACTGGCTTTTTGACAGAAGCACGTGGAAATCTGGCAGTTTGGACTGAGAACTAGATCGAAGGTTCGAGGCCGTTATCTTCGGTGCACCCTACTTCCAGCTCGAAAGAAAGCGGGATTTCCGAGGTCACTGGCCAGGTGATCTCTTTCGTCTTACTGGTGGAAAGCCTACTACATGGCGTATTCAAATCTTGCAAAGATTCTCATGTGTCACGTGCACACTATACTCGTCCTTGAGAACTTCAATAAAGGGCCTTCATGTGTGTGCTTGTTAGTGAACTGGCAGGCGCTTCGAATTTCTTCCCGCGTTTTCGCTTGAGGACCAACTATCGCAGTTCTCGAGTAGGGCCTTTTTGATAGATACAAGCGGCGTTGAAGGTAGGTTGCACCTCGAATCGTCCAACCGCACGATTGTCGGATAGCTAAATGTCATATGTACCCATTGAAATCAAGCACACTGCGCATTCGTTGTCTTGTATGATTGAACTCTCCATTGCGATCTTCGTGAGTTATAGATATTTGTGAGACATGCTGGTCGCCCTGCAGACTGGCGCCTGATAAATTATTTAAGTATATATTTCTCCGCTGGCCGCGTCCTTCATGGGCAGAGGTGCAACGACGCAGTCTTAGGATGGAACTGCAACACCTGATCTTGATCTAACTACACACAAGACATGGATTTCACATATGATAGTCGGTTCTTCGAGATGGGGCAGTTGAGGCCGCTCTTCTCCACGAAGCATCACAAACTATACATAGAGCATCTAGATGAAAGCACTTGAAATTGATTTTGTCTACTGGCAGTCTCATGTGAGTACAGCACCAGACAGACCCACCCTCGCAGCATCATGCCCAAATACAGCCTAGCGCTAGCGGGTCGCTGCCCGCGCGTTCCGGGGTAAATAAGCTTAGAATTCTGTATAGTGTATACTCCCCAGACTCCAAGGGGAGATAGATATCTCTTCCATGTTGCGTGCAGTTTAGGAGTGAAGCCTTTTAGTCTCTCTGACTTTTTACGTTCATGTATCGGCAATGACTTTGTTTTACTCCGCAAATAGCCTGTCTTTTCCAATGCTAGCTGCCACCATTTTCATCGGCCTTGCTTGCAGCTCTCTGGCCAGAACATCTACTGCAAACCTCAATATGTCGACTACCACAATGGCTCAGCTAGGATGTGATGCAACGTGTCAGACTTACTTCCAAGCCGGATTGGCCGCCGATGTTGAGATGTTCGGTACGGGCTTCGATCCCGGCTTCTACAGCACCGCAAGCAACTTTACCGGTTCTGCTGCAGGTGATCTGCTGAAGTTCGAAGCCATCGAACCGAACACAGTCAACGTGATCACCGGAACGACCGCCTACCGCTTCCAATATACTACACGGGACTTTGAACGGCACCCGCGTCCCCGCCACCGGATTGATCGGGATTCCATATATTTCGTTCCGACCCAATGCAAATTTTCCCGTGGTCGCCTATGCATACTGCATCATTGGTGTCTTTGCCGGCTGTCCTCCCACCACCACCACCGCCGATCTCTACCACTACCACAGCTGGAGCCTCCTGATTGAGAACGGGTACGCGGTCGTCGCGCCGGACTACGCGGGTCTCGGAAATAATACCACCCTCCATCAGTACCTCTCGCTCCCTGCCCACGCCAACAACCTCTACTACGCCATGGTCGCCGCGCGCAAGGCTCTGCCCCACACCTTCATCTCGGAATGGATGAGCGTGGGTCACAGCCAGGGAGGCGGGGCCGTATGGAAGCTGTTGGAGAGTGAACTGGTCAAAACCTACGGCGCGGGAGAACCCCTGGGCACCGTGGCTCTAGCACCCGTCAGCAGGATCTACGATATGACAGTGCTCACGGCTGAAGCCGTTCTGACAGCCAGCAACTATGCGAGCTATGATATCACCTACGAAGCCCTCTGGCTGCCCCTCGCGCTCAAGCGCGTCACCCCTGGGATCGACCTCTCTATCGTCTCCAACACCTTCCTCCAGTGCGTCGACATCGCTGAGCTCGCGCAGGTATGCTACTATAGCATCATGCCGCTAGGGTACGGTCTGAGGCCGTCAGAAATAATTAGAAACACGAGCGCACTCGTGAACAATGTCCCTTTTCAAGCGGGGCAGGACGCAATGGCCCCTGCCAATGGAGGTACATTGGATACACCGATGCGCATCGTTCAGGGTTCAAACGACACCGATATCCTACCGCAGATTTCCGTCCGCTCGTTCAACGCGAGTTGTCTATCGGGCAATGAGGTTCACATGAGCGTCTATGCGGACATGGACCATACCGATGTCTTGAAGGCGAGTTCTCCTGAGTGGCTGGGGTTTATTCGGGATCGCTTCGAGCGGAAGTCGACTAGTGGCAGGTGTAGTGTCGTCCAGCATGCATCCCTTGACAGGGCTCATTTGGGGACTGAGGCGGAGTCAAGTGAAGACACTAGTCTCTGATGTGAATGAAGACCGAGTCGATGGTCTTGGCTGCTTTCATGAATAGGCACCAGCCTTGATCCAGACTGAAACTATACAACTTCATATTCGAAGCGGCTACTAGGCCAGGCCATGTCTTAAGTCTTGCTCTTGTATAGGTCTGTCGCTGCGCAAACGCGGGTAGCGTCTGGAACAAATGTCCACCCTGCCAAGATCGGTTTCAAGTCTGACATGGAAGACCCACTGCTACCCCTTGAAGCATATGATTGTTATACTTCGTTATGGTGTGATCTTGCTGTGAGAGTACTTTGTAGAAAGCATTTCCTGCACGGCATACGGCCCGACCGTCCAGGCAGATGACTCTGCCCCTCAACCCCGCAACCACTAAACAACTCAATCGTCTACCCCAGAACCCATGCATAACTGCATGTCCACGGTCAGTCTAGAATGTGGCTAAATCAAGCGATGACTTGTCGCGGCCGAAGTGGAACAGACCTTCCACCACTCACGTCATCTGAAACACCAGCCGATCCGCCATTCCCAAATCAGCACGGACAAAACGCCAGCAGAGCCGAATTGATTAACGGCCCTGACGATCACCGTCTCTCCGTTCTATAAGCGGATATACAGTGGGTTTCCTTCCCTATACGAAACAGACTCCCCTCGATCCTCAAGGAGCTTCTCATTTTCGAAACGGAGGATGGTCCGATTGCAAAGGTCCCGGATCAGGCTTCTATAAGAAGAGGCAGGTTGGCGCAGGAAGCATGAGATTCAGAGCCAGGCGACTCGACACCACCACACAACCAAGATGAAGCTTTCCCACATGCTCCTCAGCCTCGCTAGCCTGGCGCTGGCGACAGCTCTTCCCCGGACGCCGAACCACAACGCGGCCACCACCGCCTTCCCCAGCACCTCGGGGCTGCACTTCACGATTGACGGCAAGACGGGCTACTTCGCCGGCACCAACTCGTACTGGATCGGGTTCCTGACCAACAACGACGACGTGGACCTCGTCATGAGCCAGCTGGCGGCATCCGACCTCAAGATCCTGCGGGTCTGGGGATTCAACGACGTCAACACCAAGCCCACCGACGGGACGGTGTGGTACCAGCTGCACGCGAACGGCACCTCGACCATCAACACGGGCGCGGACGGGCTCCAGCGCCTCGACTACGTGGTGACCTCGGCCGAGAAGTACGGCGTCAAGCTGATCATCAACTTCGTCAACGAGTGGACCGACTACGGCGGCATGCAGGCCTACGTCACGGCCTACGGCGCCGCCGCCCAGACGGACTTCTACACCAACACCGCCATCCAGGCCGCCTACAAGAACTACATCAAGGCGGTCGTCTCGCGGTACAGCAGCTCCGCCGCCATCTTCGCCTGGGAGCTGGCCAACGAGCCCCGCTGCCAGGGCTGCGATACCTCGGTCCTGTACAACTGGATCTCGGACACGTCCAAGTATATCAAGTCGCTGGATTCCAAGCACCTGGTGACGATTGGCGATGGTAGGTTGACCCGGATCAGACCACTTCTCCCCATCAGAAGCTAAACAATCTTCATCAACACAGAGGGCTTCGGTCTTGACGTCGACTCGGACGGGAGCTACCCCTACACCTACGGCGAGGGATTGAACTTCACCAAGAACCTGGGCATCTCGACCATCGACTTCGGTACTCTGCATCTGTACCCCGATAGCTGTATGTTCTTCCCAAAATTCCGTATGACGTATCAGAAGTCAATGGAACTAACGTTGTTGGCAAGGGGGCACTTCCTACGACTGGGGCAACGGCTGGATCACGGCCCACGCGGCCGCCTGCAAGGCGGTGGGCAAGCCGTGCCTGCTGGAAGAGTACGGAGTGACCTCCAACCACTGCGCCGTCGAGAGCCCCTGGCAGCAGACGGCCGGAAACGCGACGGGCATCTCCGGCGATTTGTACTGGCAGTATGGCACCACGTTCAGCTGGGGCCAGTCCCCGAACGATGGGAACACCTTCTACTACAACACCAGCGACTTCACGTGCCTGGTGACGGATCATGTGGCGGCCATCAATGCGCAGTCGAAGTAGACTGTTGGCATGGTGGAAGGAACAAGTAGCCTTAGTATAGGATTAGCCAATTATTGCGGTGGAGAGAACAAATAAAATGGTGGTCATCATCTTTTGTGGGTGCCTGGAGGTGCCTGGAGGTGCCTTGGGGTATCGTAGTTTATTTATAGGGCGGGAAGTGCCAAGGCCGAACCGCCACAACAGCTCCGCCTCGTTTCTCAAGGCTACACCCATCATCACTTTCTGTATAACATAACTCTGGATTATGTGTCCTCTCTGCAACAACCACGCTTAATATGCTACCTATACCTATACCCTCCGCAATACTCAGATAATCTCTCGTCTGTGTCTACTCTTCCAGAAAATGGGCCACCCGACCGCTCCACCCCCGTCGTACGAAGAAACCATCGCCGCTGGTCCAGTCACCCCTCAACCACCGCAACCTTCGACGACTTGTCCAACCAACCCTGCTCCCCCTCCTCCTATCGCCAGACCCAGCTCCGCTCGAACCACCTCCGATGCCGGGGACAACCGCAGCGTCATGCTGGACCCCATCCTCAGCGAAGACCCGTCCGCCCTCCATGCGTTGATCGTGCGCCAAGCCCGGACCCCTCCGCGACCGTATCTGACCGTCCGCGGCTCCCACACCGAGACCCGCGAGGACTCCAACGATACCACCGACAGCAACAACACCAACAACAACAACAAGAGCACGCGGAACGAGACGGTCGTCGACTTCGACTTCAAGATCGATCTCTACAAGTACATGGTCCGCGACTACGACGTGGTGCCCGATTACGAGGACGGGGTCGACGCGGCTCCAAACGAGGAAGAGGATCGCGACGGCTGGCGGGTGTGCAGTGTGGTCCGCGATGGGGACGGGCAGGAGGCGTATCGCGGCGGTCGCTCCCGGTCGGACACCTGGGCCGGTCACACCCGTCGATCTGGCGGAGGGCATGTGGAGGATGCGTCGGAGGGGGAGATTGTGGGTCTGGTTGGCGAAGAAGGCGAGGAACCTGGGTTGATGGGCTGGTGTGACCGGTTCTGCCTGGATCCCGGGCCGGTCAAGTCGTATGTTTCCCTCCTTCCCCCCCAACAGGGTGGTTGAGCCTCGTACTAAGATGAGTGTTAAGGTTTCGCTTCACGAGGAGCATTGTCGGCTTCGACGTCGCCACCCTCCGCTCCCTCCTTATCTCCCACCTCCGCAACCTCAACTATCACGGCAATATCGATATCTCCATCACCCTCGCCAATAAGAAGCTGACGATCTACTCGCCGCACTGGATCAACGAGCTGCGCAACAACTCCTTCGCCTACTGGTTCTGCATCATCCTGCAGCTCTGGATCATCACCTGGCCGGTCATTTGGTTCCTCGAGCATCGCTACGACGTCGTCCGCGCCGTGTGGTACTTCTCCCGCGTCCGGGGGTCGCAGACGGTCTATGCGTGTCATCGGGATGAGGCTGCCATCGCGAAGGAGCTGGCGCCCATAGTCACGCAGGCGGCGTGGGAGCGACGGAGGAATGGGAAAATGCTGACTGCAAACGAGATGGAGCTGCTACGCCAGTTGGGGACGGAAGGGAGCCAACGTCGCGTGGTTATGGTGTCTTGGGATCACATTGGTGGGTGGGGGAGAGATTCCTAACCATAACGAGCATGATTGCCTTTTGTCGACGATACCCTATTTGGTACTTTTGGTTTTTGTGCGTCGTTCGGAGCAGTGATACAATTTAAGACTAATGACTATTGATGAATTGATGTCTGCTTGTTGTGGTTCTTGGTTTCTCTGAGCGATCGCCTACAATCATCCACTGTGCATTGGCCGAGTTTCTCAGACTCCCAACTGATCTGATCTAACCGAGGTTCGCGATTTGCCGTTGTTGACTCCAAGCGAGCCCGCCAAGAAGTATGTCATCTCGCTTAACGTTGGATCTCGTGAGCGTTCTCAAGTCAAGACTTTCCAGAATGCCAGATATGTTACCCGGCCCGGTCGTCGGACCGGTCAAGTGGCTTTTTAAAAGGCCAGCCACTGGATCAGGGGTACCTGGACCCTGGAGGGGAGTGCTAGGAACAGATAAGATGCGCAACAACATGTTAGACCGGACTGGCGGGTTGGCAGGCCACCAGGGGACGTGGATTGGGCAGCGCCAGCCATGCGACGGAGGGATTCAGCCTTCCAGAAGCCCGCCTTGGAAATTGCCTGCTTTGACGGGACTCACGGTTATGAGAAGTACCTAAGAAGATAAGCGACGCTGAAGTAGGTTAGTGTGATGACTGTGGCGCACCTCTCACAAGCCAACACAGTGACCGATTGGGCTTCCCCGCATCTTCTTATCGGCTCGTCTCACACACCCTCTCTCTGTGTTACATCCGTCCTGATTGCGGGGATTCATCTTACTCGTCACAATCTCGCAAATTCACTGTCGCCAAGGTTGACCAACGGCTCAGTTCATGGGCTGGAGAAAACTTACGATCTCACGCTTATAATCGGTGAGGTCGCACGACGTGAGTACTCCGTCACTCGAAATGCGCGTCTACCGGATTTCCCCCGGTTGCCTTTACAACTAACCATCTCACCCCTGATCTCTCTCTTTTCACATCCAACGTGTCCGCCATCATCATGGCCACCCATGAAAAGTCATCGGGGGTTACCCCCTCGCGCCCTGACCCAGAAGTTGCGACCATGGATGTTAAGCCCGGGACGATGATCGAGCGAGAGCTGTTCGATGAGCGCTACAAGCCCACCCAGCGTGGCCTCAAGAGTCGCCATGTCCAGCTGATGGCGCTAGGTCTGTTATGCTGCCATGACCACAGTACTGCATCATCGAGCTGACCTTCCATGTCTTGTAGGAGGCACAATCGGCACCGGTCTCTTCGTCGGTTCAGGTCAAGCGCTACACATCGGAGGCCCCCTGTCGCTGTTGCTAGGATACATCTTCATCTCGGGGCTCGTCTACGCGCTCGTCACCGGCCTCGGTGAGGTCGGGGCCTATCTCCCGACCCACGGCGCAACCATGGCCCACCACTCCGTCCGCTACGTGTCACGCAGTCTGGGCTTCGCCATGGGCTATCTATACTGGTACAGTCTGGGGATCCTGGTACCCTACGAGATCGTCGCCGCATCGATGGTCATCGACTACTGGCACCCGGACGTCAACCTCGCCGTCTGGATTACGATCATGCTGGTGGTGATAGTCCTCTTGAACTTCCTGCCCGTGCGCTTCTACGGGGAGACGGAATTCTGGTTCGCGGGCATCAAGATCATCACGCTGGTCGGCCTCCTGCTGCTGGCCTTCATCCTCTTCTGGGGCGGCGGGCCCAACCGCCAGCGCCTGGGGTTCCACTACTGGAAGGACCCCGGCGCGATGAACACCTACCTCGTGCACGGGGACGCCGGCCGCTTCGTCGGCCTGCTGCAGTGCGTCGTCAAGTCGGCGATCGCGTTCATCTTCGCGCCGGAACTCATCGTCATCAGCGGCGGCGAGATGGAGTCCCCGCGGCGCAACCTCCCCAAGGCCGCGCGCCGCTACATCTACCGCCTGGTGATCTTCTACATCCTCGGCGCGCTCGCCATCGGGGTGATCTGCTCGTCCAACGCCCCGCAGCTGATCAACGGCACCGGCACCGACGCCAGCTCGTCCCCCTGGGTGGTCGCGATCTCCAACGCCGGCATCCCCGTGCTGGACAGCATCGTCAACGCCGCGATCCTGACGTCGGCCTGGTCCGCCGGCAACTCGTTCCTGTACATGTCCTCGCGCTCGCTGTACTCGCTCGCCGTCGCCGGCAACGCCCCGACCATCTTCAAGACCTGCAACCGCTGGGGCGTCCCCTACCTCGCGGTCAGCGTCTCCGCCCTCTTCGCCCTGCTCGCCTACATGGCCGTCGGCAGCGGCAGCTACACCGTCTTCAACTGGCTCATCAACTTCACCAACACCTCCGGCTTCATCTCCTGGATCTGCTGCAGCATCGTCTACTTCCGGTTCGACGCCGCCGTCAAGGCCCAGGGCGTCGAGAAGCCCTACGCCTCGCGCCTGCAACCCTACGGCATGTGGGTCGGCCTCGTCGGCTCGGTGTTCCTGGCCCTCATCAACGGCTTCACCTGCTTCTTTCCGTCCGAGTGGTCCGCCAGCAACTTCTTCACCGCGTATATCGGCATCCCTGCGTTCGTGTTGTTGTACTTCGGCCATCGTGTCGTCTTCCGTCGCGATCCGTGGGCCTGGAAACCCACTGAAGTGGATCTGGTGTCTGGGCTGCAGGAGATTCTGGAGGCGGAGCGTCCGCCTCGGCCGAGGGAGACGTGGGCGCAGAAGTTACGGGTGTTGATTGAGTGATTCTTTCGGGGG
>NW_020291474.1:18145-56082 GCF_003184765.1 Aspergillus aculeatinus CBS 121060
GTGTGACGAGCGGTCGTTTTGCTGGTGGATGGTCATGTTCTGTAGTCATCCTCGAAGTCGGGGTAGAGACCGCGGAATTTGATACTGAAGACATTTTGTGTCGTTTAATCCAGTTCAAACTCTTCAGGTAGCAACTGAAAACACTTGCATTCTTGAATGAAGACAGATAAGATAATCTCAATCAAGGCCTGAGATGGTGCGGAGTTGACAGCGCAACGCAGGGTCTCGGTACGCATGCCTTGGATAGTGACAGCCGAGGCCGATTTGCGCTAACCGCTTTTGGGAGGGGGGAGGGGGAGCCCCGCGGGAGGGGGAGGGGTCCGTTTGCTTACCCAGTAGGCATTCCCCCCCTCGGCGCCCGCCTGGCACATACACAGCCATAGGAGGACCGACGACAACGTGGCTGTGCTGTGCTGTCGTGGAAAGACTGAGCCCTGAACCAGGCGGTCCCTGCCTGATTGCGCAACCGCCGGGTCAGTCAGCCAGCAGTATTAATTTAAGCCGGACGCAGACCAAAGATACTACAATGATACGTAGCGCCTTCGGATCTGGGCTGCCCTCCTCCCAATTGAATCTAGAAGCATAGAGACCGACATGGTTGCAGCCATTGACGACATGTCCGGAATAACAGGCCATCCTGAGGCGAGAGTGTGCCGATTGGCGGCCCGGGCGATATGTAGAATACTACTAGGTAGTGAGAGACGATGGGCCTAAGCTTCCGACACCATTCCATCGGCCTTGTCTTCCCCACTTCTCTGTCATCGCCACGTGAATCGCTGGTGCTTGATCCGCGTACCGTGGGACCATTGCAACTCCGGAATACTATGTAGTACTCACTCGGATGTGCCTGAGAAGCTAGCTGTGGCTGACCTGTGGCCGGATGCTGCTTGGGACAACACAGCCCTGAAAGAAAAAATAGATAGAAAAACAGAAACCCGAAGAAGTAACTGAAAGAAAGAATAAGAAGAATAAGAAGCATAATCACAATTTTACTACGATCATGGTAATGAAAGTCATTGCGGAGCATTCGGCTGGGACGATCTCCGCTATGTGGTAATGTGGTAATTTGGTAGGGGCCAGCTCCGGCAGCCGGCAGTGCCCTCTTGACCCGCGCTGTTCAAGTGACGGAAGGCAGAAAATAGGTGCTGTAATGTACTGTACTGTTCATATCACTCCTATTACCTCTCAGACTACCGCCATGCGGCTGAGACGAGTCGGGGTGGCGCCTTTCATCACTAAAAAGAGGTCAAGAAGAGCGACCAATGACGGGGTATGGAAGACTGGGTTTTCCGACGGAGCTCTCCACACCGGAGTCGCAATCAGGCTCCAAGCTGCAGTCTCGGCTGTCCATCGTCTCACTGGTCCATCGGCTCACTTTGATGTTTCTTTCCTGAACATCTGCCGGTACATAGATGTGTAGTAACGACGGCTTTGCATTGACTAGTATTCCAAAGCCTCTCAATCATTCCCTCGCAATGGATATAAAGGGCTGCTCCGCGTCATCGTCTCTCTTACAATAGCCAATTCAAGCATCCATCTCGTGCATCACTTCGTGCTAGGCTGGCGTTTACTCAATCTTCTATCTTCCCAGGATGTTTTATACTTCAAGCTTCCCGAATAGTGAAGTACCCATTCCTGATACCTTTTACTCTCCGTTTGAAGGAGAAATGCCAGACGGTGATGGCTTGACTATTCAACTCATGCAAGGCTTCGACCCCGTGGCTCAGTTCACGACATACATCGATGCGCAACCGAACAACCAACGACATCCTCTGTTCATTCCGACTCCTAGTCCAAGACTCTACTCGCCGGCGAGGCAAGACTTTGGCCGGACCACCCCTGTCATGGCAAGTACGCTGCCATTTATAGACAGCTCGGCCCCCGGTCTGGGTACAGTCCGGCTCCCGCCTTTGGACAGCAGCCCTCACCAACAGCATGAACCCCCCTTTGTACATGTTCCAGGTCAGCAACTGTCGAGCGGGCAGACACTGCCCTCTCGCAGCAGGAACACTCCCCGCACCGGTCTCGCCACGGAGCATCGCGACAGGTACAGTGCCTTACCCCGTCATTCCAAACCTTGCACTTGTCTCCCAGAGCTAACCGAAAAGCAAGGACCGCATCAACGATCGGCATCTTCCAATGCGACTGGAAGGGCTGCGACGCCCGTCCGACTTTCCATCGATCCGCCGATCTATGGCGACACATCAAACATCTCCACTTATCGCCTGGCTCGCATGTGTGCCTGATCGACGGATGCGGTCGGTCTTTCAACCGCAACGATAATCTCACTGAACACGCGCTCCGCGTACACGGCTATCCAAGCATTCGCTAGCGGATATTTTTTTCGTCGAGGGAGTCTTCTTCTTACTGTGAGAATAGGCTCGGATCCAGCTAGGGTGACAGGCTTAGCGTTCAAGCCTATTTCATGTGTGTATTTTTCTTTTCTTTTCTTTTATTCTTTCTTTATTCTGGCTCTCTCTCTCTCTCTTCTCATTCATTTTTTTCTATCTCCCTTTCTTCTCCTTTTTCTCTGTCAAATTTTGGGCTCCGGTATTCGTTCTCTCGATTCGAGGTTGCAGCCTGCTTTTGGGGGGCGGAGGGGGTTCCAAGGTAAATAGGAGTCCAGGTAATTAACGGGACCATCGATCCCCGGAACTTTTAGGTGTTTGCATAAATGGTTGGATATGCGTATATTCTCCCGTTGTTTTCTCGCAGCACCACGTGCAGACAGGTAAGAACTGTAGATGTTAGAAGGAACAAAGTTGGCATGGATGGACAAGAAAGGTTTAGTACTCGGTACCTTGAAAGTGGGGCAGTTGAGCGGAAAGATCGCATAGTTGGTGATGGACACATAACTCAACACACACCCCTGTTGGGGCCACCAGAGGATACAGAAGTGATTGGATGCATTAAAAGAACTGCGATAGTCTAAAGAAATCTACTTCTCTAGCCCATATTGAGCGGCACATGAGGCAATTTTGTCACAAACTGCTAACTTACTTTCTAGTTTGCACTCTAAGTAAAAGCTGAACATATGGGCTCGCGATTAGTACTATGATGTACAACGTGAAAGCGTACACAAATCCCAGTCAAAGACGTTTGTCCAGGACAGCCAAAGCATAAAGAATAGGACGAAAATCCTTATCAAGGGAATTAAATGTACCTCGCGCCACCGAGATCATGTAAAGACGTCCACTCCCAGCATTGAGGGAGACGGACCTGAGCCGATCCGTGGGTCGTAAATGTCGAGGTGCTTTTTTTAAGAACAGGCTACAGCAGGACATTAGATAACGTTACTGTACAGTACATACATTTAGGTAAGGTGGGTAACACGGGTCCATCCGTGCCGCGCCAACGAACCGCCACTATTAGCAGATCCGGCTGCGACGCTAGGATCTATGCATACTCACAGACGGGTTGAGACTGACTGTGTACGAAGTTTTCTAACTGTGATTGAGAGTACACTTTACAGCACGCACGCTAGACGGGAACTTCAAATCTACGTCGTGTTGGGTACAATACATACCATTCCGATGACTCCGGTGAAGACTCAATCGAGGATTTGCAGATGCTGTGTGGAGAAACATTGGATAAGAATGTGATCAACCAAGCAGTAACATTCGATCCTCAACTCACCAGTCTTCACTAGCAATGGACTGCGCATGGTTTGGAGATTGGGATTGAAAGTATGCGATTCATGCGAAATCTGATCGAGGGCTCACAAGGAGTCTCGTATACGAGTGAAGTCATTTCTGGCCGTAACGGACAGACGGCGAGGGCGACCGAGCGAGTCAAGTCTGCTCAACCATTAAATCAAATTCAACACGAAGACTCCTTCGCAGCGAACGCTTGTGATAGTGATCAGACTGCTATTATACAGTCCGGTCGCAGGTGAGTCTGGCATCATGCAGTCTCTCTGTCACCCTTTGACTGACCATGAATGATAGAAGCACAGATACCATCATTTTTCGATGCCCGCACTCCGAATACATAAGCAAATTCCGAAGAAAATGGAATCTCAAGAGACATAATGAGGACATGCACACCTCGCCGAGGCCATACTATAGGTGTCAAAACCGTGGCTGTAAACGTAATTACAAGAGGGAGGATAGGTTGAAAGCTCATATTCGAAAGAGGCACCGGTTTTTTAAAACCCGGAAATGGTCGGTAGTACGATGTACAGTCTTTCTCCAGTTCTACAGACAATGTGAGCGAATCATCAGCATGGATGAGTTTACCTACATCTGGGCTCTGGATCAAGTGAGTCTTTGAGAGTCACGAATACTCAGAAGGCCAAAATATAGAGTCTGTAATGAATTTATACATAGTGTATCAATACTACTAATACTCAGCCTGAGGAAGTGATACTTGATTGGCAATTTACGTCTATAGACTGTAATGCCCCGGGCATCAAGATATGACCCATCAGCCTATAATACCACGCCCCTCTGATCCACTCGAACAAGGTGTCGAGCTTAACCAACAAGCTAGAGTAAGTTACCTAGAAATTCGAACATGGTATCAAATTTTTAGGTACTGAGTACTGCACACAGAGGACACCACAGCTGCATCATGAAACATTTCACAAAACATACAGTCAGAGATCCTATTTCACCGACCGTCAATCTCCTAATATCCAGTCCACTGAGCATTCTACTAGTTATCAAGTCTCGAATTCGGTGTCACTCAATGTTTCCCGGGAATAGCTCCGTACATGATCAGTGCAGGTCCTTATCAGAAATCGGGGCCGGTTGATCTGTAAAGCATTAAGTCAATGGTAAGTGCAAGCCTACTCTCGTCACGGGTAGAGTCTCAGCAAATGGGTCCGATCTGTATTCTGAGGATCGGCGTAAAAGAAGACCACTTCGTGTGAGGCAGGCGACGTGGCTGTCTTGACAATGTATATCGTTGTTGCTTGGATATGCAAGGATACTTGCTTATTTTCTAAACTCTCAGCTCACGCTTTATGCAGATTCTTGCCACATTTTCACGTGCGCAAGCCTCTACACCTAGATCACTGCGTGAGCAGTCAATTAAATCGTGACCCTAAGCTCCGCAGCCTATTAGGTCGCGATATACCCGGCGCCAACTCTACAGAGTGCACCACTTCTCAATTCCCTTCTACTTGTTGATGGGCAAGCAGAGATTTCGGGGATGATGACTTAGCATCTTGACACCGGCCACTTCACCACGACCGCATCAGCCTAGCATTCCAATCAGGTGACTCGTGTTAACAGCCACCACTGTCAATTCTTCCCCACCGCAACATCTTGGGACCAACCTATATCTTATGTAGAATAACATTGCGCTTGAGCCTAACAGCGCGCGACCACCGACACAGATACTGGGCCGAACCGTCAAGAAGCTTCGCAGTTGTACAAAGCAAAGCCAGAGGTATAACTTCGGTACACCGTACAAACAGCATACTACTCAGTATGTGTAACTGTTGGGGTCTTGAGGGAATGCATAGTGCTTATGTAGTTTACTCAGTACATCGCCAATCATCAAAGCACGGATAAATTCTGGGAAGGGTCTGGTCTCGCCACCAAGGGGTGGATCGCCAGGGGACACTAAGCATGCGCGACCCGCCGATCCACTTATCGACAGCCGCAAACTGCGACCGAATTTGCTGCTGAGAAGCTCGAGAACGTCATAGCACAGGGAAAGTGCCTGATAGAGGAAAACTTTTAACCGACCGCAACCATGCAGGGCCGATACGTCATTTCTCATGATCGCATCAGTAGGTTGACCACGGTTCGGGTCTCGGGTTCCGGTCCCATCCTGGACTGTGTTGTGAAAGGAGAGAAACCCTAAGTCGATAACAAGCTTGATGGTCGAAAACATGTCACAGATCGGATTGTGTCAACTCATTGAACTTTATCGCTCTTCTAATTTCGATTGTTCATTGCTTTTCAGGTTGAAAAAGAGATTCGCAGGCTAAAATCTTCCAGAATGCTGAGTAGGAGCTGGTAATGAAAATTCAAGCATGATATCATAAGCATTCCATGTGGGTCTGCCCCTGCTGACCGTCCGAATTCCACAGAACGATTATTCGCCCACTATCAGTCCTCTAGTGCCATAGAGTTCCATCAGAAGCTCGGTCCAACGCTACGGTGTCGCTCATGTGTCTATGACACAATCAACAAAACCGGAAATGTGTCGTGACAACCACAGGCACTTCCTGGCTCACCATGTAAAATTTTCTTCAGCCAAGCGGATTAGATTATCTATCCAGGAAAAAATTACTATGTCAATACAATCTAACGCATCACATGCCATCATTTAGTCAATCTTTCTACTGCCGAGAGTGAAATCGTCTCTGGGCCCGTGGTGTTGTGTTGGTCGGAGACCGAATTGTGGATCGGCACCGCCAAGTGGAGGCCGTCCCGATCCCCCCATCGGGACCAACGGGAATCAACCGGTGGAGGTCGAAGGGGGCGAACTATGACAACATTCCACAGTTCAGCATAGCATGCGCATCAATTGCCCTGAATAGCACGACGCATCGACGTAGCATCATGTACACACACGAGTAGACGAGTAAATAGTTCATCTGTTTTAGGAAAGTCCCACGACCTTTAAAAATTCTTTCTTCCCCGCCTCCCCCTCCTCTGCCCCGCTCGCTCCACGTTCATGGTTCTTTTTCAACCCCGAACTTCCCCCCTTCGATATGAAATTTTGCTACTAGATCTTCCCTCAGTACACCTCTATTCACACAGTACGGTAAAGAACTCATATCATGGCCGACCCCTTAAGCCGGGCCGAATCACAATCACCAAGCAGCAGCTTCTCCGACAAGGAGAAGGGCAGCGACAGTCAGGATAGCGGGGATCGCATCGTACCTCCCTGGCATGGAGGCGCTGAAGATGAGGTTGGCTCGCTGCGATCGAACGGAAAGCGAGAATTGAAGGAAGAAGACTGCTACGATAAGCTGGCCTACTGTTGGCCCCGCTGGAAGAAATGGACGTACCTCGCGGCCATCGCCTGTGTCCAGGTCTCCATGAACTTCAACACTTCCGTCTTTCCTAATGCTGTGAAGCCTCTTTCCAAAGCCTTTGGTATCGGTCAACAGGAGGCCCGAACGGGACAAATGATCTACCTGATCACGTACTCCATTGGGTGTGAACTATGGGCGCCATGGAGTGAGGAATTCGGTCGGTGGCCGATCCTCCAGCTCTCTATGTTTCTTATCAACATTTGGCAGATCCCGGCTGCTTTAGCCCCAAACTGGGGAACGATCTTGGTCGCTCGTGGATTGGTAGGTTCCCATTCGAGTTTCTGAAGCTGGCAGTTCAACGACTAACATGTACATCACTATAGGGCGGAATCTCAACGGCAGGTGGCAGTGTCACTCTTGGTTTGATTGCCGATCTGTACGAGGCGGAAACGCAGCAGTTCCCCCTGGCTTTCATTGTCTTGTCATCCTGCATCGGAACTAGTATTGGTGGAGTCATTGGTGGTCCGATCGAACGCTGTAAGTGATGGTCCTACTCTGGCATTGTAGCGAGGAAAAAATATGTACTGACCGCATCCCATCAGTCCTGGACTGGCAATGGTTCTTTTGGATCCAGCTCATCTTCGGTGCTGTCACCCAAGCTATCATCTTTTTCATGCCCGAGAGCCGATCCACTATCCTCATCGACCGCGAGGCTAAGCGCCGCCGCAAATCCGGCGAAGACCCCAACATCTACGGCCCCAATGAGCTGAAAAAGCCTCGAGTGTCCCTCAAGGAAGCCGGAAAGATCTGGGTGCGCCCATTCTACATGTTCCTGCGGGAGCCGATCGTCCTCTGTCTGTCGCTACTATCCGGATTTTCCGATGCGCTCATCTTCACCTTCCTGGAAGGCTTCAGCATTGTCTACTCGGAAGGCTGGGGCTTCGGGGTGCTGGGCCAGGCGTGGGCGGTCATCCCGATCAACGTCGCCTACGTGATCGCCTACTTCTCGTACTTCCCCTGGTTCTGGCGCGACGAGCACATCCGCAAGACACAGGGCGACGATGCGCTGCCCCCGGAGCGCCGGCTGAAGTGGCTGCTGTACCTGGCGCTGCTGGAGCCGATCGGACTCTTCGGGTTCGCCTGGACCTCGCTGGGCAAGGAGTATGGGGTGCCGTGGATCGTCTCCATGATCTTCTCGGCTATGGTCGGTATCGCCAACTACGCCATCTACCTCTCGTCGGTCGATTACATGGTCGCCGCGTACGGTGTTTACTCCGCCTCCGCTACCGGCGGCAATGCTTTCTGCCGTGACCTGCTGGCCGGTATCGCGGCCATGTACACCACCCCCATGTACACCAACATCGGCGACAAGTTCCACGTCGAGTACGCCACCACCATCCTGGCCTGCCTGTCTTGTCTGGTCGTCATCCCCATCTACGTCTTCTACTGGAAGGGCCCGCAGATCCGCGAGCGCAGCAAGTTCGCCCAGACGCTGGCCGCGGACAACAAGGCGAACCACGGTCATCGCGTGAGCAAGGCCTCCAGTGTGAGTCGCTTGAGCTCGCTATAAACCTACTCGTGTGGTGCATTTTTCATCTGTTGTTCCCATTCCTGCATACATATTTTTTTCAACCATTGTACATACATACCCACGGGGGTGAAAGGAGATAGCTTGGTGCATGTTTAAAACTCTTTGAACTACTCAGTGGTTTCCGGCAGACATAATCCAAGTAGGGGTCACGAGATGAGAAATATATCCGGTACTCCCGTTAGGGCTTACCAAAGGCCCTTGCGTAAGATAGCGAGACTCAAACCTTGTATCCCTTGATTTCCTGTCCATGCTATGGAACGTAATACGGTTTCGCTCGAAGAGGTGCGCTGATCCGGACCGTCCCGTAGGGAACCTTTTAAGTAAAAAACACCCAGTGAGCGCAGCAGCCCAGCGTGTCGCCTTTTTCTGACATTGGATAAGCTGTCCGCCGTGTTCTGCCGTTCTTTGTGGGGGGGGGAGATTAGATCCAAGACAACCTTGGCAGCGGTGGTTGGTCACACGCACTACAAACAGTCGGCATTAGAGAGCCATCACGACATCTGGTTCAAGAACAATAGTATTATAGACTGAAATCGATAAATCGGATATCTGACGCCTCCATATCAACCTGAGAATATTATCGGGGTGGAATAGCCCCCAAAGTCTGCCGAGGTCAAGATCACAAAAACGAAAAGGTCCAGGCCACTCTTCTCTCCGCTTAAATCCGAACTATGCCAACTCAGTTCGGCCGGGTATTGCAATATCGATGCACTCGCAGTCGGTGCTCCAGTAAATTATCATGACGGTTGAACAACCGGCCGCATTGAGGGAAGAGACACACATACGACCCAGCAAGGTGGGTGTGCCGGATGTGCCGCCAGAGGTCGGCCTCTCTGTTGAAGGCCGGGCGGCTGGGACAATCCCTCCAGTCGCACCAGGTGCCGGGTACGTTACTGCTTTTGCTGCTAATCTTATCAGAAAAAGGAATCCAGTCAGCATGAACCGGGTCTCATTAGTATCTTTTATCGTTAGACGACTGAAAATGGGCAAAACTGCCTGGACCGGCGCCGCTTGGTGCCAGAAGAACAGCCACCGCCACTGGTGAGAATGCGAGAGGTGGGTGGCTCAGGCATGGCTTCTTTGAAGATGTTGCTGCTACCACTGCCGCTGGCCCTGGTTTGAGTAGGAAAAGAGATTTGATCGCGTACTCTTCGTCTGGTTTCAACGACAGCCGGAATGGTGTTGATGTTTTGGCCGCTGGGGCCACTGGCGAGTGTGTGCAGCGAAGAATGCGTATGGGTCCCCCATGGGTCAACAAGGTAAGGCACCGCGCCGGGAGAGAGCGCCGTGCCGAAGGGGCCGTATGCCATTGCATCGAGGGGTTCAGGTACGTTGGCGTGGCCGTGAGCTCGGAGGTGGGTGCTGTTGGGGAGCACTTGTGCCAAGCAATGAGTTGGCTGCAGGTCTCGCAGGTTGAAAAGATGCTGCCATGCTGAACGTCCCGGGATTATCTTCCGGGGTATACGAGTACGAAGGAACTATGCTAGTCCACCCACCAGGGAAACCTTGGGTATCGGTCATAATGGTAGTCAGACAAATGTGAGGTTGAGGTGCTCTGGTTTCGAAAAGCTGCCAGATAGATGAGGTTAAATACTTCCGAAACTCCCGTGGGCTGTGGGATTTAAAGCGATGAGATGGCCATGTGTTACGGCGATTGCTTTGGTGCCGGCCCCTGACAGGCACACCAGAAGAGCCGCCTTGTTTGCCGCTTACAGGACCATACAGCAAGCCATGTTCACAGTGAACCTTTCCTCGCTGTGTGTTGAGCTGGGGGGTGGATGTACATGTACGAAGCAACTTTACGGGGTTTCACGAATGGGGAATCGATACGAGGACTGGGAAGAGGTAACAGGGTACCTAGTAGTCACACTCCAGGAGCCAAATGACTTCACAGCCAGTCCCAGTGGTGTTCTGGCCAGTTTCACAACATTAGCCAGGCTATTCGGGCTCGGGGAGAGGACACCGCCACCGATCTTTATTGGCCCTGCGTTTGGTCACTGGTTCTGAACTACGACTCGGGGCTGCCGATTTGATTTGCCCCGTCACTGGGGTGATTGGCCGCTATTAAGCAACTCTCCCGTCCAGGCCGTTGTCTTATCAAGACCTGGGGTCTTCATCAACGGCCTGACAGTGACAGAATGCCTCATATTGCATTGCTGATAACTGCATGATCCTGTATATTTATCCCAGCTCTGATTACACATCGACGGAGGGGGGAGTAGAGTCGTAGAGAGAGAGTACTATCAAGGATGACTCACAGTTGAATTCTTTGCCTTGGTTCCTCTCTTGGCTCTGTATTCTATCCACGGATTCCATTGGCTCGGTTACAGCGATACTGAGCCCGCCTGCATGCATGAGCCTTGAAGGATCCCTAACAACAGAGGCATCTAATTAGTTCATCCTGCGCGATTTGCGTGCAATATGTATGGATGTACTAGGTAACTGTTGGCACGATATAAACTTTGACTTGTCTCATATTTCCAGCAAAGTAGCATATTTTAGGGTAGGGTCTGTATTGCGGCTGTGGGAAATGAAGAAACTGCGCCCTCCTGGATGATACCTTGCGTAACGAATAGTCTCGGTGTTTACATCGCACCCTTCTTGGTAGCATCCGAGGTAGTTCTGCCAGGATCGATCATGGCGATATTTCTCAATGAGGATGGGCGATAACGCTAGACCCACGGCATGTGAATGAGGCTGACAGCTAGATAGTTTCTATATGCGGTCTGCCTTGAGTAGAAAGGATTATGTGTGTTCAAATACTGTTGAACAGCCCGCAAGTAGCTCGGAACTCTAAACGTACCGTATATGGGCTTCCTACGAACTGCTTTCTAGTATGTTATATACTTACTGGTCCTCGGCTGTATCCAACAATTTCTATATGAAGCCTCTCGGCAAATACTGACCGTGGCAGGAGTGCCAGAGGGGTGTCCGGGTCAATGAGGTTGTTGGTTCATACAAGGCGGAAACAGGCACAAGGAAGGAAATATATCTCAAATGCCTCTACCCAGTAGTCCATGGAATCAGCCCATAGAATCCCCGAACCACCATTAGAAGACATGCCTAAGCATCTGCTTGATGTTCTACCACCGCTTTAATTAATCTAAATGTGCATAGCTAGTCATAATGGAGGTGAAGGGCAAAGTGTGCTTCAAGCCCCGCAGGCTAGACATAGAGGATTATCAGTGATGTTTGTGATATAGACTTAACAGAGCAGAGACTACCATAACAAGTAGCCCGGCTAGCTCAATCGGCAGAGCGTGAGACTCTTAATCTCAAGGTTGCGGGTTCAACCCCCGCGTTGGGCTTTCCTTTTTATACTGTTGTGTATTCCAATGCCCGGTTTATCTCTCCTTAATGGAATTTTTTTCAGTGTTGCACAAACTTTCTTGAGTCTCCACTGCCCCGCTACCCAGACTAGTAGGCGGTGGCAAAAAAAATCAGATGCGAATCACCGGAGCAGGTACGTAGTCAGCATCAATGTTCGGCCTGAAATCACAGTCAGATCTTCATTTTTATCACCTCTCCCGCGCACAATCTCACTATACAAATTAGGCCTTACGCCTTTTATGCCAGGTTTGATTAGATAGTACTACCAACTGTGAAGTCTTCTTACTCATCTCATCAATGAGCCAAACCTTTTGCGCATGCCTTGTCGGTTATACATCCTCTACATTGACCATTTTTTACAGCCGAGAGTATGGAGTCTGGCCCAAGTAGTTGTCTTCTGATCTAGACGGTATGTGTATCTTGCACGATAAACGACTTCAAAGATCACCGCCGTCTTCTAAATCTTTGTCACCATCGATATAGTCATTACAGCAGCGGGAACAAGTACATACGACCACAGGGTGTGGAAAACAGGGCTTCCCGTCCGCTCAGCCGTACTTAAGCCACACGCCGGGAGGTTAGTAGTTGGGTGGGTGACCACCAGCGAATCCCTTCTGTTGTATGTTTTTGCTTAGCATTTTTGTTTCTCCCCCGGCTCAGTTACTAGACAGCTTTGCATGGCGCTGTCTTGACAACTCCAATATTTGCACTGGGAAACGGTAGGAGGAGATGTGTTTTGCAACAATTCCTGATCTTGTTGTGCAAGATATCATAGACTTCGTCTGCCAGAACCTTATTGCTCGAGGACGTGGTTTGGTGGCTTGCTGAACCGACTGATCTCTCACTGATAACCTGTCCAAAACCCCTGTGGAATGATCATATCCATTGAAGACCATCGATGCTCTGAGAAATCATTGAATCATCATATCTGCCAGGAAGCCACTTGCACTTTCTTATATAAATGCCATGTCATCAGGACTGTCGCTATCACCCCCTCTCTCTTCTCCAATCCCAAGCCCTGACCCTAAATCACAATGTTCTTCCCCGTAAGCCTGATTTCTCTTCTTGTAATTGACACCCACGCATACAAGATCCCCGAAAATCTCATCCAAATCTAGCACGACCACAGGACAGGATGTAAGAATGTCGTTGCCTCTGGCTTCAACGACGGCACCAGTGCCTCAAAACCCACCCAATACTGCGGCGACATCGCCGGGGCGTTGTTCATCAGCTCCGCCGGCGGATACGGAGACATGGACGTGGACTGCGACGGGGTCTCTCCGACCTCGGGAGGCTGTCGCAACGACCCTTCGAAGCAGGGCCAAACTGCCTTCCACGATCAATTCCGACAGTACGATATCGGCGACCTGAACGCATTTGTCCACCCCTATGTCGTCTTCGGAAACACGAACTTCGACCCGCAGCAGTATGGCATGCAGCAGCTGAGCGTGATGGCCGTTGTTTGCGGTGGACAATTGGTAAACCTGTGCCCCCCCTTGCAAGATCCTCTTTTCACAGACAACTGGTTGGATAGCTTGACTAACCTGAGTGCATGGCGCTAGCACTACGGCATATGGGGCGATACGAACGGAGGCAGCAAGACCGGGGAAGCATCGCTCGCGATGGCGAGGCTGTGCTTCGGGTCATCGATGGACGCCAATAATGGACATAACGAGGCAGATATTCTGTATATCGGCTTCGCGGGGGTCAACGCTGTACCTGGGAAAAGTGCGGCGTGGACGACCACGACCCCGGAAGACTTTGAGCGAAATATCAAGCCAATTGGGGACCGGTTGGTTGCTGGCCTGAAGTGAGAATTACTTGTGAGGCTGTGTCACAGACTTGGTGGACAAGGGAGATACTGGCGTGATTCGATTGAAGGCTAACGAACCTTACGTCCCTTGGGCACAAATTATTATAACTATTATGATCAGCCAAAGCATGTATTATCCAGTATCTCCAATTTTATCGCCTTCTACAGAATGCAAACATTTCACTCCACCGCATAGCTAATCTTCGAAATCCCCTTACTCCTCGAAATCTTGCGCACCTTCGTGGGCCCACACAGATCCGTTGTCTCGACATGCGTCCCGCCACACGGGTAGACCTCCGCGCCGACAATATGCACGACGCGAAACTTCTCCCCAGCAGGAACTCCCAGCGCCTCCCGATCGGGGATCAGCCTCTCCAGCCCCTGCACCCGAAAGTCCTCCTCATCCCACCACTCCACCTGCACCGGCAGCTTGGCCGCCAGAAACTCATCCACCTTGCCCTGGATGGGCTCCTTCCACTTCCCGTCAATTAGGCCCCGGAACTCGCAGTTGGCCAGGTCGGGAAAATGCGAGGCCTTCAATTCGTCGAAGTCCGCAACCTCGTTCTCGAGGAGATGGCGCACCGCGGAGCCGAGCACGTGGCCCGCAGTGTGCAGGCGCGAGTACAGGAGCCGCTTCTCGGTGTCGATCGCCTGCTGGATCGAGTCTCCGGCTTTGAAAATTGCGTCCGTGCCGGCGGCGGCTGCCTCGAACCGGCCGAGGTGGAGGACCTGGCCATCGCGGGGGGCTTGGCCCATCCGCACGGCTGTGACGGTGAATTTGGTGGCGGTGGCGGTGTGACTCAGGGTTCCCACGTCGGAGGGCTGGCCGCCTCCTTGCGGATGAAAGATGGTTTGCTCTGTGATGACAATGTGGTCTTCATCGTTGCCTTGCTTGAAGAGGAGGCGGTTGGATTCCTCGAGGGCAGAGAAGGGCAGCACGGCTGTTACGGTGGTGTCAAGCGTGTGGAGTTTCGCGTCATGCTGGTAGGCAAGGAATGTTCGCGGGGCGTTAGAACCCATTGTGAGGTTTCGTGCTGTAGTGAGTGGAGGGGGACAACGCAGAGAAGCAAAAGCTGTTCTTAGCATTGAGGTTCTTGGAAATGCGCAGATGTGTCAGTTCTTATCTGGGTTGAGTTGCGGCGATCGGGAATAGGAGATAGATCGGAAATACCCCAGCATCGGGAATATCCCCGCTGCCAAGACGGATCATCCGAAGGGCGCGAAGATGACATGCATTTCTATGCATGGCTTATAACGACTATAATATATAGGTTCTCTGAGTCAATCTACTTGATTCTAACCGTACTGAAACTCTGTCAGCTAATTAATCTAGACTCTTAACGTCATTTATTGTGCATAACTTACTAAGGCTCATAAACTATGGATCCTCAAAGCTTGAACTCCTACCTGTCTCTGTAGCGAGTAAGCTTCTTCCGCATTTGTCCTGTATTCGACATCGTGCCCAACGTCCACCATATATATTGTGCGTGGATAACTTTTCCGGCAGATTGAGATTGCTTAAAAGTGCCTGCAATGAGTTTTTGTTTGCTTTTCTGTTCATGTTGCTTTAGGAATAATTTGGCAGCTGTTGGGGGCGGCTCGCTCGGTGTGTCAGGACAGATCACGTGGTATACACCGATATATCTTAGTGTTAGGTTTGATCGAACACCTCAAATTTCAGATGGCGAAAAAGCCCTCAGGCATTAGCACATTAGATGTCATACAGATGCCTGAACAGAAAAACACTACCGAATCAACCCGAGCAAGGGAAAAAAAAAGAAAAAGAAAAAGAAAGACGAAATACAAACACCAAGGAGCTGTCCGATCGCCCATCTGTGAACAGACAAATGTCAAAAAAATCCTCACATTGTTTCTGAACGTTGAGATCGATCCATGCAGCGGTTGTCACAGGGCTCAGTGCTGGCAGGACATTCATATTCCATTGCCGTCGCTGTCTGTGGTCAACGTCGCGCTTCCTCTGGTGCATCGATCGCAATCCACAGCCTGTCCACTCTTGAGCTGGACCAAACGACCGTTGAAGTTCGTGTTAGATTCCCTCCCTTGAGGACAACATTGGCCACAAGCTTATTGGAGTCCTGTTTTCACGAGGTTGACGAATGCCAGATGTCTGGGATTTAATATCATCGATGATATTAGCGTCGCAATCGCGGTTGGTTCATGCTAGAGACGCCTTCTAAGCTGGCGCCTGAGGTGAGGGTAGCTGAGAGGGCTAGTGAGGCTAAAAAGGATAGCTATAACCTTGTAGAGGTGTGGCTCTGCAGGTGACGCTTCGTGGTCAACGAATGGACAATAGCGCAGCTGTAGGCGACACTACCCGAGTATCATGTCGCATGCAGGCGGTGTGGGTTGAGATCGTATCCCTATCTGCATCATAGTATGGCCACAACCCATGTCGCCACAGATGTCTGGCACCTCCGGGTTAAAGATCACATAACGCCAGGAAAGGTGTGGCTTAGATTTGAAGAGTCAAAACCCGAAGAGGTCAACTATGTTCGTGATGAGTCGATGCCCAGATCCACCCTAACGGTTCCATAATTCGGATCATAGCTTGTAGATTATATAAGCACTAATCCAGGTGAATGGTCCTTAGGTCAAGATATAGGAAAAGTACGGCGTCAATAATGTCTTTGTTTTGATTCTTACCGCCATGAGTGCTTGCTGGCACGATTCACTGTGTTCTGGTGTTGTCGCTACTGGTTAGCGAACCTTAAGTCTCAGGCGGTTGACTAGGCTCATTAATCAGCCTATCTCTTCCCGAGCTAGCTCGATCAAGTCTCTGACTGCAAAGCTCATGAATAGCATTATCGAGTGGTTCCATGGAACGTTTCGAATTCTTCATGACTCCGTATACAGGTGGGGGCTCCGCTGGGACGGGTGCATCAATTTTGCACTCTTTCCATGGTTAAGGTTTCGGGAAGGGCAAAACAAAAAAGAAAAAATCTTCTTCCTACGTACTCCAACTGAAAAGCATTGTTCAGCACAGTTGAAGAATAGTCTCCGCTGCTTCATTACTAATTTGTCTCATTTGTTTTGATAGGGAGACAATCTAGCTTCATAGATCATACCTAGCATTGACCGTTGAGATATCAAAGGTCGAACCCAGCCCACTGTGCCCAAAGTTGCTGAGCTGTTATAAGTATAGGATGCAGTAGTAGATTCCAACCATACACATCCTTCAGACTTTTCATGGCTATAGACCATTCAAAAGCTGTAGGCTGTTTGCGATGGCCACTGGTGATGTGTCTACATCTTCACTTTTCAATGGGGCTACTGGCCTAGGGAAACGCAGCTTTTGATCCCTTTCTTTTTTGACAAGGACGCCTGATATAGATAGAGGAGAATTATGCGACTGTCAATTATGTCACTGTGTATGCTTGTTATTAAAGTCACATGAGATGGCTCCAATTCATTCGATATGGAAACCACCTCTAGATATGAGTAAGCCTAGCCCAATTACCTGAGGCATCGCCATATTGGCTGTAAAAGTCTCTCAGGCTCCTACTGTGAATGAAATTTGGGCTGTGGACCATAGCTTTGGTCAGTACGTCGGATTCCTCTTGACTGTCGCGCTGTGCCCCGAAACGGGTTGCACTGAACGTAAATCTTCCACTTACCATGCAAAACTCAAGTCAAGAACCACAAAATTTTCATTCATATAATGCTTGACAGGACATAGATAAGTCATTATTCAAAGGAAAATGCATATTACTTTTCTCACTACGGTATTAACAACAATCCGATCATTCGCAGGAAAGAGAAAGATAGGGCACGTATCTTACCGTCATATATTCACAATACCCTCCCTGTACGTCATCCAAGCAGCTCTCACTCTACCAACCAAGCACCAGCGTATCGTCCTGTCATCCCTGTCATCAATGCCCAGCATTACTTCGGCGGGAATGTCCGAAATATGAAACCAAGCCCGAAGTGCCACCGGGCTGGTCGGACAGGAAAAAAAAATACTGGATACGTACCGAGTAACCCTCTCCTATTTTACTCTTCTTGTGCCCTAAACTTACGTGACCACTGACCATAGATGCTGTGCTGGCACCCGAACAGAAGAAAAAAAAAACCTAGACGGGTGAGGCTTGGGTGAGAAATGGTGCCCCGCCGACCCGGTATGTGGGTCCGCTGAGGTTCGGTCAGTCTCCGACATCGAAGATCGGGACTCAGAACCAGGCTTTGCATGCCGGAATGAAGAAGAGGGCTGTTCGTTTTCGTTCGATATCGGGAAATCACGGCATGCCGAGTAGGGTGGTCTCGGAAAGGGGGCTACGGTTTCGCCCGATCTCACGAGAATTGACTTGCCCTGTGTGTAGACTGGGAAGAGGATTTCGCTAATAATAATAAGGGAATTCTCCCTAGGGGGGGACAAGAAGGGGGCTGTTTGGCAGGATTTTTACACATTTGTCTGTCGGTGATGAAATTATACCGAAAAGAGCATCAAATTCGCCATGTTGATGGTGTTTATGGTGATGATGTTGTTGATGATGCTGAGGCGAGTACAGGGGTCCACCGGTGAGGCGTGAGGCTTGGTTGGGAGGAAGGGGGGGGGGAGTCAGGGCAGAGTTTTGCTCTGACTCTCCTGGGAGTGGCAATGGTCCATGGGTTACAGCCGGTGAGTTGAAATTGCCTAAGGCTGGGCATCTCCCACCACATTCGGCCAGCATAGGTTTGAATAGGGGTCGAGTATCATTAATGCCAAGTCTTGATGGAATGACTGTATATTGGTTCAACTATGGCTATATACTGATTGAGAAACTTGAACAATATAGACGAAGATAGACTCGAAGGACAAAGAAATAAACGACGACAGCGGACAAACACACCATAAAACACGGGCGCTCAACATGTATATGCATATATAAATCGCTTCAAATGATAACAACCGAGAACACACAGAGTTTTGGGACTTCATGCATCGTGGCCGACGAGGGAGATAGATCATTCGAACAACTCGGACACATCCTCGTCCCGACCTGGCCACATAATCCTCTTCAAGAGAACAGCCCTAATGGTGCTCACGAAGACGAAGATGAACATGCAGATCACGCAGAGGGACATGCCCACGCCCACCCATTTCAACGCGGCACTGTCCAGTGACTTGGCCAGGGTGATGGTGGCGAGAGTGAGTCCGGTGTTAGGGAAGACCATAGCCCACCAGTTGAGGTGGAAATCATGGGGAGGCGCCCGCACAACTGAGCCCAGAGCGACACAGAAGAACCAGATGCTCAGAGCCCAGAGGAACATGCCCGCGCAGACGGCCAATACTCGCATGATGTGACGGTCGTCCATGCCACCATCGCCCAGGATACTGAAGCCCTCGGGAAGGCCGTTGGCCATGCCGATAATAGCCAGCAGCGTGAAGGCAGGGGGACCGACACAGATGAACATACCAGGACGGTGCTCGCTCGAAGGGATGCCCGTCTCCATCAGACGCCCGATGTAGTGGGCGTACATCATGAAGCTAATGCAGAACCCGAGTCCCTGGAACGTGATGCCGGCAACAATCATAGGCGTGGCAGACACCGCAGGCTGGTAGCTGGAAGCGGCAGAGGCAATGGTTCCGCTCAGCATGATAGGGAATGCCGGTAAGATCCATGATGGCATCATAGTTTGCAGGGGGAACGTGTGATAGGAGAAGACAAAGGAGTACTGGATCACTGCCGAGGCAAACGTGAAGATACAGTACGCCCAGAAGAGACCCTCGAGAGCATAATTGAGGCGGTGCGTGTCTTCAGTAGAGAAGTAGGCAGATAGACCACTAATCATGGTGGCGATGGAGAGCCAGAAGGTTGGAAAGAAGAAACCTTCTCGGTCGTGGCGGAGAGAGTCCATCAGGTTGTTGTAAAGAACAAACCTGGTGATCATAAGAGAGCCGATGATAGTAAAGAAGACGAGATTGGCTATGTATACCACCAGGCCTATCTCCTTCAACCCCTTGAATTGATACGGCTGGTTGCGGAGAAGAAGGGCCAGTCCACCTGCGCTCATGGTTAGGGTATACCAGGCCCAGGTGAAATGACGCAGCCGTTGGCGGATGCCCAGCTTGACGAACTCCTGATGTTCATTATTGCTGATAATGGGAGATTCCTGAGGCTGGGAGACTTTGGTCTCGGGGTTGACGGACTTCTCGCAGGCGTGGTTCAAGGTTTCCACGTCCGAGATGTATGGACTAGATCCAGTGCTGTGGTCGTGCATTGTGGTAATTGTTTAGGTCTCCCCAACAGGTGAAAAGGTAAGAAAGAGATTTTAGGCAGCAGGGGATAACTACCACCGATAGTGGTTGAGAGACAGCGACGGGGGACGTTGCAGAGAAGGGGAAAATCTCAAACAGGCTTTCCAGAATGCAGAGCTGGTATGGCTACGTTGAAAGGAGCGAGACGGCCTTTTATTCAGAGCGAGTAATGGGGCCACAAACGTACCGTAAAAATTATGTAAGTAAGCCCCAAGGAGGGGCCCACAGGACAACAACAACACCGCGGAGAGGAACTGCCGGTACGTGTGACTGGGGTGGTATGAACATAAATTTTATGGCATATAGGATGTTCATAATAAAGACAACGTGATTAGAGGAGAAAGAAAATCAAATCATGAAAAGAGATCTACCAAAAGCACCTGCCCAACCTAGTCTTTAGTCCTAACAACACTCTGCATATGTGCGTAGACAGAAGTTACCTATATTGAGAGACACCCCATGGGCCGCTACGATGGCCGTTCTGACCTCCATGGGCTAGAACAATCATGTACCAGAGCTGATCTGTAAAGGAGATCATCGATTTCTGGAGATTCATTCGACACCGCGGGGTGCGCTAGACCTGCCCCCCGAATCCCACAAATCGAAAGAAAAGAAGACAAAGAGAAGCGTGGCGGTATCCCCTGACGTACTCAGGCGTTACTAGGGGTATCTAACACTCCCTAAGACATATGTACTCAGTATAAGGGATCCTTGTGCTGAGTGTGCATCAATGTGATATCAACCGAGGATCAACCGAGATGCTTCATGATAATCGCTGGCTTCGGCCAGTAAGAGGAAGATGGTAACCCTGGCTGATACTCTATTTCCAAAGAATATGAAAATCAAGGTGGTCTAAATATTGAATTATCAGACCTGTAGAGACTTGTAAAGCCAGTGGACTTATGATTCTCTACCAAGGAGAGGGGAGGAGCAGATGTCGGGTTGCCGTACGGGTATTCGGAAGCCAAGTACGGTACCTTACCGAGTCTATGGTACCTGTTGCAATGCCAAGTGACTCTTGTTCCAACTCCAAGCTTCGGTCAGGGACTCAAGGCCCACTGTGGCGGGACGGCTTTAAAAATCGCCCGGCCAATCGGACCGGAGACAAAGCATCCTGAATCAGAGTCACCACATGGGCCACGGCACATTCAGAATTAAAGAGAGCTTATGTGCGGTGGAATGGACTGGTTAAGGTAGTAGCAGATTAGATCAAGTCTGCTGCCAAATTTGTGGTGATTCCATTCGATGTCGGTTTGTAGAGGGGTACTGTTTCTCGGCCGAGATATCCAGCTGCCCAGACAAAAGAGAGTGGGTGGTGAAGGAACGTGGTGTTTTGGGAGATTGTCATTCGAGAACGCCAGAAAAAGGCAAAAACATACAACAGAAGGGATTCGCTGGTGGTCACCCACCCAACTACTAACCTCCCGGCGTGTGGCTTAAGTACGGCTGAGCGGACGGGAAGCCCTGTTTTCCACACCCTGTGGTCGTATGTGCCAGTTGAATGACAGCTTCCATCTATATTTCAAAAATTCCAATTTCCCACGTCCAACAAGCAATAGTTCGTACAAAGCATTATTCCACGGGCTAGTTTTGACCTCTTATGCGTAATATCTTAGACCAGATTCCCATACCAGGATTGATGTGTTTGCGATCACTTAGATCTTCTTTCCTCCTATCCCTGCAATGGCCGGTCGCATCGAGGCTCAGGGAAGTACTGGCGATATATGTTTCCGGGAGTGGTGGGATGACGCCCATGTAGACTGAACCTACCGTACAATAGATTTGTCTCCAGCTACTGCAAGCCCCGACCTGAGACCGGTCCACAGATGATCGACAATGCATCACTCAGATGCACTCTGATCTATGTATCCACGAGGAGATTTCACTGTGCGAAATATAGCATTAGGCTTATCATGATACCTTAAGCTAGCTTCTGCCGCTGGGCAAGGTGTTGAGGGCGAGGCTATAAAACGAGCGAAATGAAATCCTAGGATCTGCAGATGCAGTTCGAAATATTATTGTACATATTTCAACAAAAATCACATTTGCGTTCGACCACTTTTCCTCACTGATAGAATTAGAAAAATAGGAACTTGGAGGGGCGGCTGGCCGCATTAGTATGAACAGATTGAGCCACTGGCGTAGTAGTAGTAGTAGTAGTAGTAGTAGCTGATGGGATGGCAGCAGACGAGGAGGCCACCGTCGCTGAGCTTGATGTCACGACACCAGAATCGGCGGACGAAAGAGAAGAAGAAGAGAAGGAGGCGGAGGAAACAGAAGAGGATGTCACTGCCGTTGAGGTCACCGTCGCGGTGTTCGACTCCAGACTAGGATTCGAATAGTCCTCCTCCAACTCCCAGACCGAATAAGTGCCGTCGCCACCACCTAAGCGACAAGTGTCAGTCGGCGGTCAGTCGGTTCCATCAACGCGGTGTTGGAGTTCACACATACACTTGTCCTCGGGATAGCCTGGACAATCCGTATCACACGAACCACCCATACTACCAAAGGCGGGGGGCTGACTGCCACACCAGCAGTCTTCGCCTTGCAAGGCAAAGAAATAACCCTTCTCTTTCTCGCACAAGTCCTGGCACAAGCCGGGAGATTGGTATGGCGACGAGCCTAGTTTAGTCATGTCCCCAGAACTCTTCATGCAGGCGTATGTACCCCATTCAAGGGCTTGAGCCGAAACAAGGAAGAGTGCTAGAGCACCCAGCGCGTTTGAAGACGTCGAGATCATTATGAATATGGGCTATTGTCAATGGTAGGTTAGAAGACACAAAACAAAGTGGGAAGAATGACAAAATCGGGGAAGACTAAGATAAATAGGGTGGAGGTGCAGCTCCAGGAAAAGGCAGTCATTGCAGGACCCTGTGGGATTCAAATTGGCTGCATTTTGGCTGCGGCCTTTGGGGGCCGCATATCCATTGGGCCAATTGAACGAACACAAGGGTCTTGCCTCAGATGAAAGGTACCCCTGATCTGAGACAGGCATGGTTCCCATTGGCTGATTTCAGATTCGAGTAATCTCGGCTTTTCGAAACCGGGTTAGGGTATTTCCTAGAATAGGATTGTGGATGAGGCTATTCCCAGTGGGGGGTTCCGCTTGTCGGGATCACCCGAATTTTATGCCTGAGGCAGCCTTAGCTGGCTAATCGCGGGCCCGCGGCTGACTTTTTCCCTACAATCGAAGTTAGATCAAATAAACAAATTCACGCCTCTTACGTAGTATCAATGTTAGCATCTCCTAATCCTCGCTCTCTACATATGGTCAGAAGATTATTACATCTTTGGAACAGTTGTCTCCACCTGTATCAATACCGAAGGAAGATCTCCCTGAACTGCCTACTCGCGGTCTACGTTCCTCACAACATCAACGGAGAGATTGATCAAGTAACAACATTCAAATCGCGCAAAGTGTAATTGCATCTTCCTTAAGCATCCTGGAGAAAGAGTAGCTTGAAGCGAGGGCTCGCCCCCGAGGTAGAATTGGCATGAACAGCACTCGCCAGCGGTGTGCTGCTGGTCCAAGGTACGACAGAGGCAGAACTGGAACTGGTAGGACCAGATGACTTCGAGGGCATAGCCAAATTATCAGCAGTAGCTGTGCTCTGAAGTGTGCCTACTGCAGTCGAAGCTGTAGCCATAGTCGAAGCGCTTTCCCCGCTAGAGATGCTCGGATGGTCGCCCGGCATTTCCCCAACCGAGTAGACACCATCACCGCCACCTACGTCTCGTTAGTCGACTAGAGACAGATTGCGATGGTGCAAAGGGTCATGAGACTCACACTTGTCGAACGGGTAACCCGGACACTGAATCGTACAGGCTCGGTTGTCTGTTTTAGTTTCAAATGGCGGTGGCTGCTTGCCACACCAGCAGGCTTTTCCTTGGGTGGCGTAGTAGTACGCGTTGACTTGGTTGCACATATTCATGCAAATCCCGGTAGACTGGTATACGGATGTGCCAACCATTTCCATGTCACCGGTGCTGGTGTAGCAGTCGGGCCTAGCGGTCTGAGCCGAGCTGAGCGGAAGTGCTAGGGCTGCCAGCACGGCAAAGAATGTAGGCTTCATGGTGTGGCACAATGTCATAGGGTGATCCGAACCTTGAAGATAAGACCGACTTCCGATAACCACAGAAAGAGAGGGAAAGGAAGGACGATGTTGGCTGAAAAGATGAGAGTTGTGATGTCGTGTTGACAATCGTAGATCAGTCCGCAGAACAGACACTTAGTCGAGGTCAGGCAGCGACTTTGACCAATTCAAAGGGATTTGCCCCCACTCGTTCGCATTCAATGCAGGCCTATGCCTATGGAGATACAGTCAGCCCCTATCCTAGAGAGTTACGGTTATCGACCGGTTAGGCTAGGGTCGGGTGTGTCGGCAAACTGTAAAGGGTTTAGTCTGGAACCGATGAAGCCACATGCGTTCGTTTGATGCCCCAGGCAGCAGTGACCCGTTTGGAACTGGCTCAAATGATTGAAAGGCGATGCGCTATGATTTGGGTGGGCTACGAGTGCACAAACCGAATGACTGATGTTACCCCAGAGTTGACTAAAGTCTTGAGTTCTGGTGTGAGACAGGAGTCGGGGTTCTTGAAAAGAAAATCTCAACTACCTCGGTTGTTCACGATCATGGAAGTTAGTATTTAGAGCTTGCTTAGAGCAATGGAGTATATATTAGGGCAGTTTCGGCTCGAGCCCTGAAAGCACGAGGTGATTTATGAATACAAATCAGCTAATTCGAGTATAAGACATGTTTGTGCTTCTGCCATGTTCTTTGGTAAGAGATTGCGAAAGGAAACCTAAATTATCTCAAGACTGGTGATAGTTTTCCAACATCGATGTGTCCGTGTTGATCACCTGCTCAACCCTTCACGTTATATTGGTAAGATGACGCATCACGATCTAAGACAATACTAGAAACCTCAGTGCGATCATCTCATGCATTAAGCCCCCAAGGGAAGAGTAGGATGCCATGAGCTTCTTCTCATCATTATGAACGGCGGTCTTTGTCGAGTTCGGCGATTTTTCTCCTCCGCTGGATGAAGTCATCGAGATGTAAGGGGGCAGAAAACTCTATTGCTGAGATACCAGAGCCACAAATTGGTGTGACACCCACTTGTCCTTGGACTTGAAAGTCAACCCAGGTGAGTATCTTGAAGAGAACAAGTTTTTCCAAGTGCGGATAGTATGCATACATGGTAGACCGACTGTGAGTTGTATTACCTGTGTAGTCTGCCAAGAGAGCCGCAGCATTCCATCACATTGGCAGTAATTTCCCAGATGGGTCGTCTTTGCGTCGGAAAAAGTGCTGAATATAAGCCCCTGACTGTCCCTGTCTACCATGACACGGATAGAAACCAACTGCGAATTTCTGCTCTTGACGTTTTTAACCTCACTACTCAAGGCCATTCCGTCCGCTCATTACAATCACCATGGCTTACAGCGATACTAAGCACGTTGCCATTATCGGCTGTGGCACAATAGGCCGCCAGGTTGCTCTAGTCTACGTTCAACACAACCGCACAGTGACTTTGTATGATACAAACGAAGACGTTGCGCAGGATGCTCTGCACTGGATTGAGTCACAGCTCGATCAAAAAGCGGACCAGCCCAATCATGTGAAGATCACCCGAGACCTAAAAGACGCCGTCGAGAATGCGTGGATGGTAATCGAGTGCATTGCCGAGGACATCGATGCCAAGAAGCAGTTGTTGAACACCTTGAGCTCTCTCTGCGCCTCGAACACAATCATCACGACAAATTCATCCTCGATTCGCAGCAGTGTCCTGGTCGAAGGCATCACAGCTGCGAGCCAACGTCGCATTCTGAACGCTCATTACTTCCCCCCAGCGCAGGGGCCTTTCGTCGAACTCATGTCATGCGGACAAACAAGCCCTGCTGTTATCGAATCTCTGACGCAGGAGCTCCGCGAGATCGGGCGCCGTCCGGTGGTCTGCCAAGCCGACTCGACGGGGTTCATCATGAACCGTATCTGGGCGGCGGTCAAGCGTGAGATCATGATGGTGCTTGCGGATGGCGCGGGAAGCCCGACGGATATCGATGCGATGCTCAAGCAGGCCATGCAGGCCAAGTATGGGCCCTGCGAGCTCATGGATCTTGTGGGCTTGCAGACAGTGTGCGACATTGAGGAGATTTATCTAAAGGAACGAACGTACCTCCCGTCTTACGCACTGGCATTCTTCCGAGAGAACTATGTGGAGTCAGGCACTGGTAGGTTGCTGCCCCCGCCACGGGTTGAAGACGAGAAGCAGGTGAGTCACAGTCGACTTCGGGATCGGTTGTTGGGAGCCTGGGAGTTGGTGGAGTGCACATCGGTGTCCAGTTCCCAGTCAGGCTCCCAGCACAAGGATCATCCTTTTGGCAAGGAGATATCGGGCCACTTGATCTACAGCGAGGCGGGTTATGTCTCCGCGCAGCTACGAATCCCCGGCCAAGCTGAGTTCAAGTCGGTTGACTACTGGACTGCCACGCCCGAGGAGCATTCTCAGGCGGCCCGACGGTATTTCGCATACTCCGGTCAATTCTACGCGGATGACGATGGCGAGAAACCAACCGTTCAGCATCACTTTACACATTGTATCTACCCCAACATGATTGGACAACTGGAAAAACGGGTTGTACATTTTGAAGCGGACAATGGTTGTGAAATATTGAGGCTCATCCCGGAGGAGCCAACGATCACCCCGGAGGGCAGGGAGATCATTCCCGTGTTGACTTGGAGGCGATTATCGGCGAATAAATGATGCATACCGAGAACAGGTGAACCATTCTGATGTATCTAGAATGAGGCAAAGTATGTCATGCCAAGCAT
Organism: Aspergillus aculeatinus CBS 121060; assembly: GCF_003184765.1. Taxonomy (NCBI): domain Eukaryota; kingdom Fungi; phylum Ascomycota; class Eurotiomycetes; order Eurotiales; family Aspergillaceae; genus Aspergillus; species Aspergillus aculeatinus. The sequence continues at coordinate 44,912 of NW_020291474.1, forward strand.
GATGAATCTGTAAGAATGGCCTCATCGCGTAGCCAAGATCACTCAGTGCGTGTACATTTATGAATGGCTGTTTAAGGAGAGAAAATTCTCAGCAGAGAGCCGACCTGGCTAGCCACAAAGTAGCATTGAGGATCTGCGTTTACACGATTCTGGGCTATGACACGAGTTTCGGCATACTTGGAACTTCTGCATGATGCAAATTGTACATACACTGCTGGTCTTGTGATGTGTACATTAACGAAAAAGGCAGGCACGAACTTCTAGCTTCTCGTCTGACTATCATGCTTTACTAATATTTCTGTGAATATGTGGACCAGAATGAATAATGATGCGTCACCGTTGGAGGTTCTACATAACGGGCGAATGCCCTACCCTTTCCGAGATGACAAGTCTAGCCACCTTGAATTGTGCCTTGCACATCAGACATAATTCAAACACACAATACCATCCTACGATTATTCACCATGCCGAAGAAGATCATGTCAATGTCCGCGCCCGAAGAGATTATCGAGAACTTCGAAAAGAAGGTTTTCTGGTATTTCCAGCTCATGGGACATCAAAAGCTCAAGGAGGTATGTCCTTGTATCTTTGTGGCGCAGTGAAGAGGGACTCTGCTAACTCCTATCTCTCATGAGAACTGGGATGTCAATGCGGAGGATTGCTATCTTCGAATCGAGTCTGCAGTTGAACGACCCGATACCTCTGTGACCTACCGATTTGTGGTGACAAAATCAATGTGCGGCCCCCAAATGCATCTCCATGGAGGATGCGCTGCTACTCTTGTCGATAATTTCACGAACGTGCTTCTTATCGCTGCGGCCACGCCGGGTCGATTCTCGGACTCCGGCGTCAGTCGCAATATGCGCATGACCTTCCTGCATCCTCTTCCGCTGGGTGCTGAGGTCCGGGCAATTTGCCGCATGGTTAATCTGGGAAAGCGTATGGCGTTGACAAGGGCTGATTTCTACGATGTCGAACCCGGGGAGCTCTGTGTCATAGGCGTGCACGAAAAGGTCAATATGGACCGCGAAGAAGTAGGCAAGTTGTAGAGGCTTGATCGGTCCTAAAGAGCGCGTTAGTCACATGCTTACAGACAATGAGATAATTCTACACAAAGGCATGGATTCCAAAATCGGTGTGCCAGGTAGAGGGAGTTTGTAATTCAGAGCATGGGAGTGACGAACATCTTGCCCTATCCGGTCCCTTGCATGAGTCCTACATGTCATGTGAAGGCTGACCTTGTTGTGTTATAGTGCTGGGTTCATATGACATCTTGACAAGTTCAAGATGTGGGCTCTTGGTTTAGACTGCCCTGAATATGAAGCCTCCTAGCGGTCAATCTTTTGAATACGTCTGCAAACCCGATCGCCGTTTCATAAAACTTGATGAATGCATTTCACTGTGTAGGAAATTCATGATATGGTGGGTAAGGAATTCCCTGTTATCTGAAAACTCTAATAAGACAGAAATCATGAATAGTGGAATGTACCAGATACTAATACTTTGCAATTCCAAATGTGATTGTATAGGCAAGAGAAAGTAATACAAAACAAGAAAATGTTCACCAAAAATAAGCATGGCGTAGGCGGCGGTCCCCCGCGGTTCCGGGACGGGTACGAGCCCGGGCCCTTTCAGGGCTCACATCTTACCCCTATGGAGATCTCTAGCATAAGAAGCGCAACAATAAGAAAGGGGAGAAGGAATAGATAAAAAAAGAAGAAAGAAGAACAGAATGAAAGAAAATAGGGGTATCGCTGGCTATGTTAATACCTCCTTCCCTGGTAGTCCATTTGCATTGTCTAATGGAAATTTATGATACACCTGATTAACAACGCCAAATCACCACAATATACAGAAACAATGTTCATATGTAGTCAAATGATTAAGCATACAATTTCATGTACCGGTTTACACCGACGAATAAACAAAGTTCGAATCCTACCTAAAAGAGAATCTTGCTAGCATGATCTTAAGTGATTACACACCAATTTATAATCCAGGCTCGGGAATGAGTCAGGCCCGCCAGTAGCAACATGAATTCCTTGTTAAGATAAATTCGATGAACAGCCACTCCTTCACCAAAAGGGAATATAGGGCAAGGTGCTCTGGAAGCTAAGCACTGTCCCAGTCACAAAAAGCAGAGAGCGAAGATTGTTTCTCAAGAATAGTAAGCATTCCCCCTAAGCAGCTTGACACGTTGGACTTCTGGAAATCAATCTGTGCGACGGGTTAAGGTAGATAATGACCGAGAAATGACTTGAAGGCTTGTGGGATTCTTTATGTTCGATAGAAAAGTGAACGGAGACAGTTTAAGAACTAGCAGTGGCGTCAAAATGATAAATACAACAACGATAACAAAGAAGAAGTCCAGCTACGTCTTTCTCTTCAAGTTGATGTTCGCAGCCGTGGGAGAGACAGCCGAAGCTTCCCCGTCACCGTCGACGGTGAAAACAAACGTGCCCAGACCACGAGTTCCATAGTAAATAGTGTCAGTACTCCAAAAGTCCAGGTTGGTGTTATATTGACCCGTAAATGGACCGATCACGCCGAGATCTGCCGCATTGGAAGCGAAATAGCTGTAAGTCTGCGGGAACCTGGAAACCTGAAAGGCTACCTCTCCGGCCACGCCACGGGGAGTGGACTTCGGGATGCTCAGCAGAAGCCGAGGCTTGTAACCGCTCCGATAGGGCGAGGCCAGCACGTCGGTGTTGTTCGATATCCACTGAGTAAGTCTCAGACCATGGAAGTAGCTCGAAGAATCGACAGAATCGTCAGTCGCGATAGTGACGGAGGAATTGAGACTGGGATCCTCTGAGACGTATGTCCCTACGAGATTCTGAGCTGCCTCGAGAGCGGCCTGGGCCTCTAAAGCTGGAAGCACAGACAGAGTAATATAATCCAGGATCACGTTGGTCAGAGCACTGCGTTGGTCGCTCGTAGAGGCTGCGAGGATGCTGAAACCGGCGTCATAGTCTGGGATCAGAGCGACAATGCCGCCATAGTAGCCCGAGTCTCCCAGCTTGGTATAGATGTCTGTCACCCTACCCGTGGTGGGACTCACAACACGAACGATCTCCCATGGGGCGCCGATGGAGGCGGTCAGACTTGCTGTGTGCGTTTGAGGTTTCATCCATTTACGCGTGGTAGTTTCGGGGAGTAGCGTGTGGTTGAGGATCGAAACACCGAATGTGGCGAGGTCGTTGGTTGAGGAGTAGATTCCTCCGGACGGGGTCGTAAAAGGGATCTCCAGATAGAATCCCGCTGCTGCGGGACCCGCGACAACAGCCCGGGCCTGGGTCACATTGCTCATCGGCGGAGACGAGAAGGTTGAGCTTAGGTTGAGCGACTCAAATATTTCTGTCTGATAGATGTCTGATATCGACTTTCCTGTGATATTGGAGATCATGAGCGCCAGCATCTCAAAGTTTGCGTCGGAGTACATGGGAGTCCACCAAGGCTTGAACGTCGGTGGCCGTGATCCCATAGCATCGATGACATTCGTGCCGTCACACAACTCGAGTGCCTCTTCAAGTGAGCCATAACATGGTCCCAGGCTGCTCGTGTTTTCTGGCGGAAGTCCGTAGGCTATGATAGGGCTTACGGTGCTCTGCCCCGTTACGTATTGCCACAATAGATCCATGAGCGGGCCCCCTTGCGTAGGAATACCCGAACTTTGGGAAGCTAGTGCCCACGGCGTGATTTCATCCCAATTGATGTTCCAAGCCGGGGCGTCGATGGCTTCTGCCGCATGTTTGGCGAAACCGGGATAGATTTTGGAGAGGGGAAGATTCCACTGATCCTCAGCTAGAGAGAGCATGCCGGCATAAGTGGTGAAAAGCTTGCTGACGCTGGCGATGCGGAAAATGCTATCTCCATCCACTTTCCTGGTTCCATTGGTGGATTCTGCGATTTCCGGACTGGTCCAATGATATTGGAGTTTCTTCGCTTCCGGATCATGGACTGAGAACAACCCAGCTGAAAATGTGATGTTCTCAATTCCTAAAAGGGTAGTCGATTCGTTCTTGGAAGGGTGTTTCAAATAGTCGTCAATGGTAGTGGTGAGATTCTCCCAGGCAGCCCTAACATGGCTATGGGAGCTAGAAAGGTCAACCGGTGCTGGGTATATGGGACCCAGGCGGTCAGCAGTGGCAACGAGTGCCAAAGATGAAAACAAAATGATAGATTGTGATGAATGCCGCATTGTGGAAGCTAATCCCGAATTAGAGCCAGGGTTGGGACCTCCTCACAGAAGCCTGTGTCGTGTTGAGCACTTATAGACATTTCGTATTATAAGCAGACGTTTGCCAAGCATGGGGCACGGCATGACGGGCTGTGCAAAGCTGCCCTTGAGGTAGCCTTGCATCTGGGCTTATGGCGCTCAGAATCCGCCACACAGCCATCCGAACGCTGGGCGGCTTGGCCCACCAGATCTGCATCGGGAATCACTGAAACCGGATCAGGAATTAACGATGTAGCCAGTCGGCAACTTCAATGGCGTAAGACAAAGTACCCACTTTGCCAAGCACGATCCGTCATCCGCTGCGCTGGCAAGGCTGGGTTGAAAATGATAATGGCTATGGTGCCTGCACACCAACATGGCTTCGAAGACGTCAACTGTGTCGCATCCTTGACAATAAGTAATAAGTAAATTAGCTGAGTGAGCCCACCGCCTTAGGCCTCCAGCCAAGTCGGTCAGCTGATCCCGCTGTGGCTGTTTCAGCTTAACGAAGTGAGTTGGTTGTCTCATCCTGTGAATTCAAACTGATTCACAGTCTATCCAACCGAGTCTTGTGAAGATTGCGAGCGGAGCCGACCTCGATGTGATTAAGGTCAGCATCATCTGATAGTCTAGTCATAATACCAACAATCTACAGACAGCCTTATTGAATGGATAGTCCCCGCCTAACCTTAGCTTACAAGCCTTCATGATCTAAAACCCCAACCTGCTGAGTCTCTTCTCTCGAGCCATTCATTCTGTAGGTGCTTGCTGATATAGCAGGTCTCACAGAAGTATCCCGACTTACCGCCAAAATACTCTTACTGCAGATCTCCTTCAGACGAACTGTGAGGCTTTGGACTAGGGCTGAACAGTTGATATCAAACAAAAGACTCTTCTTGGTTGAGAGAGGTGGCAGACTGATACCGAATTTGAGCATTCTTTCCCTTCCTCCTCCTGTTTGGGCTTTAGAATTGCTGAATACAGTGCTGTTGTCCAAAAGACTCGATGTGTGTTGAATCAACGTGTAGAAAGAAAGAACGATATTATTCCTATTTTCCTATTCCCGCGGTCGGAAAATTGCACAAGTAAATGCGACAGCATGTTTCTTATAAAGATGAAGCAGACCGTGAGTTACCATCTCGTAGCACTCGAGAATCGCGTGTCGGTGTCGTGCATGTGTAAAGTCTGAAGGCTCAAATTGCTTCCAACGAGAAGGAACTTCTGCTGTATATATATATTTTTTTTGGATTAGGTCACTCGACAACAAACAGATGAATCTTGGTTGACGAGAATTAAAACTTATTAGCATAGTTACACACAGACAACTCAGCAGGCATTAGCTTTGCAGTCTCAACCCTTGTCCCCCGCTATATACCCGGGATGGCTTAGTTAATACACAGCCTTCTCATCTATTCCAACAAACTAAGTCATCCTAAAAACACTAAATACATACATTATACATACTATGTCATCACAAATCCCACGTGTTTCTCGAAGAGTATTCTGGAAGCGATGCAGGGTACTAGTCCACAGCCGCTGTGCAGTGGCTGGCTGGCCGCCTTTGTTTTGGCCCCGTGCCAATCTAGGGGAAAGATACACGTTGCTGTAACTGGGTAATTTATGAAAGAGAATGAAAGAATTCAAACTTGCCCAAGCACTTGCGAATGACATACGGTGGGTATTTGTTCTTCCATACATCCGCGGGTGGGAGTAATTGCACACCCATTCCCGTCCCCTTTTATTTCGAAGGGCAATTCTTCCGCATCGCTAGACAGCAAGTCTTTGAAACCTTACTCGACACATTACTTTGCATCAATGCCCACTGAGCTATGTGGTGATTTGCTCCGCTCCCTGCAGGCATATATACAGCTGTACCGCTCGCAACTTCTAGAATCGTCCCATTTCCGACAAGGTCTCTCTAAGTTGAAGCCCGCCCCAGCCGGAATGACAGATACGATTGACCGACAATATACTGATTCCGATTCCACGTTTCCACCCCTCTGGTTTCGAGTTCCTCCTTCCCTTCTACAGATTCAATCTCCTCTGCCGCCCCCAATGTCACATATAACGGCAAGACATGCTCCACCGTGGGATGAGCGAGCGGCCAATCCGGCCGCTGCGGCAACTGCATGAATGCCTCTGTCAAGCCTTGTGTCGTTTGGGGTGTTGTCTCCAGAATCTGCAGCGCCGCTGTTTCTATAGCTTTGACGACTGTCAGGTCGGTACTTTCGCGGGTGGCTCTAAGGTTGTGACATAGCATGCCGGAGCCGACGATGAGGATGCGACCGGGGCTGTTATTCGGTCTTGTTAGGTTTGCTCTTCTTTGGCTGATACATTTCCACAGGGAAGGTCGAGTGAAGAGATGTCACACTCACAGTCTCGCCAATGCCCGCCCCAACTCTACATGCGCCGCGTAATCATCCCCTGCAAACGAAGAGACTTGGAGAATGGGCACGTCGACCAATTCCTCTGGACTGCCTTCGGGGAACATGAGTTTGAAGGGGACCCAGCTATTTTCCAGGATCGAATTAGCCATTCATGATCATGATCTTACATCCGATACCGATCCTCAAACAGCTAAGATCAGTCGAAGAAAAGCGAGAGCGAAAACATACACCCCATGGTCCAAATCCCGCTCCACCCCTGCGGCACGAATCCCATGATCCTGCAGGTGCTGCAAGACCTGCTCACCTAACGCGCGCGATGATTGGTGCGGGTACTCGTACTCGAAGACGTGCGGATAAGTATTTTTCCAGCTGGGGCCGAGGTCGTGCCAGACCTTCGTGGGTTCTTTGAGGTTGACTTCTACCACCCCGGGTTTCTCGCTCTGGTGGTGTCCGCTGATTACAACGATGGCTTCGGGACGGAGGCCGTGGATTTCCCGGCCGATTTGGCGGAGTTCGTCTTGGACAGGGCCGTAGCCGGGCTTGAAGAGGATGGAGACGCCACCTAGTTTTTGCCTCCCCTTGGTTAGTGGATGGTGAAGGGGTTTGATTGTAGGTGAAGGTACCATGGCCGATGAAATAGGTTGGGAGGCGGGTGTGGGCTGGCATCTTTATTCTTGCGGTTGATCTGTCAGGCCAGGGGTGATTCGAGGACAGATAGAGGGGAGTGAGACTATTTATACCGTACAGTTCCTGTGTTAGTTGTAGTGCGTGTGCGGGGAGCAAAATGGCGTTATGTCTTTTATGGTTCGCACCCGGGCGGATTTGCCGACTGCCGATAGATCTAGTGCCCCGACGGATCTCCGTCTTGTCACTACCGGGAACACTTTCAGTAGCTGATTTCCCAATGTTTTCTGAAGCGATATTCCTCGCTTACTGCCGATTGCTGTTGGACCATTACCTCGTCTCCGGGCTCTATATTCACGAGTAAGTCATGGGAAGCTGATGAGATGTGCGGGGCCCCGGCCTTGCTTGGTGGATCTTCTTCTCTTTTAGCCCTAAATTGCCAACCCGCCGCATGCGTAGCATGCCAAGTCGCATTGACAGCCCCAGACAATTCGATATGGAGAAGCAACTCCAAAGGAGTGATCAAAAGATATGTTGGCCGAAATTGATTTTGTTAAGTGTTGCATGGGATCAGGATCACAGTACGTATAATACGGGATTCATGGGAACAGGTTTGTGATTCAGGTAAACGGTCGCATTCAGCCTTTCTCATCCGGGTACCGTCCACAACTATATCATCAAAATGAGTTCTAAGTAAATTGTAAAGACAAGTAGCTTCCCCGCACGGGAGCTCAGCTACGTAATTTGGGTCCTTGTTCCCCACTTACAATGTATGCTTCATGCATATCCCTAGCCGATAGTGGCGGAGTTGCCAGCCAGGAACATTTTTGGACTGCACGTGTACATGTACCTGATGACGTGGCAGTGTCAACCTCTCACTCAGATTCCGAGGTCATACTGCTTGTATGAGTTAGTCACAGTGATTGAGTCTGTTTTTGACGATTGGGGGAAATATGAGGCTTGTTCGATGTAAGCTCAGCCATGTGGGACTGATGAGGTATGGTGCCGAACTGCTTCCTAGATCTAGTCTAGCGCGCCAACGCTAACTACGCGAACGCCGCTTTGGGCCCTCAGGAGATCCACCTCAGCCCGACGATCCCGAGTTATATACCACATAGAGATGAAATCTTCTGCTTTTTTTGGGGCTACTTGCGCCATCTCAGCCTCAGACTCCACTTCCACACGCGATGTTCCGCTATTCTTTCTACGCGGTCTGATCATCTACTTAGCTTTGACCTGGTCTTCAAGCTGGGTCGTGAGGATAAATAGCTCGACCTTTCCCAAGATCCAGGTCGAGGTTCAAGCACATGAACAGCTTTCTCTTTCAAGGTACATTGTTGTGAACCTTGTTGATTAACTCAGTGGGGTACCATGAAGACGTCTATCTTTTTGGGCTTGATGTCCCTGAACATCATAGAATGTAAGTTGCTGAGAGGAAGTGAAGGCCTCAAACTGTCCTCGGTTTGTACTTGATGAATACCCAAAGCTCACAACATTTAATCTCAGTTACCAATGCTGGCGTCGTATCTATCAAAGCAGACCTCGCTTCACGGGATATGAATGTCAAGCCTCGTGCCCTCCCAGATGCTCCGAACGGCTATGCCCCGGTCCATGTTACCTGCCCATCGAGCCGACCTACAATTCGGCCTGCTTCCGCACTTTCCTCTAATGAGACAGCATGGCTCCAGACTCGCCGTCCGAAGACCGAGTCCGCCCTGAAAGACTTCTTTGGACATATCGAGATTGAAAACTTCGATGCTGTCAGCTACCTTACGAACCACTCTGGCAGCGACCTACCCAATGTTGCGATTGGCATCTCGGGTGGTGGTCTTGTCGCGTGTCTCAATGGAGGAGGTGTCATTAAGGCCTTCGATGAACGCACTGAAGGATCAACGGCCAAAGGTCAACTCGGTGGTCTGCTGCAGTCAGCCACCTATTTTGCTGCCCTCAGCGGTGGATCTTGGGCTCTCGGTTCTATATACGTCAATAACTTTACGACAGTCTCTAATCTACAGGAGAACCTGTGGGACTTTAACTCCGAGGAAATTATATATGGTCCTGCTAAGATCTCGCATGTTGAATTCTGGGGAAATATTTCAGCTGACGTTAAGAGCAAACGGGAGGCTGGGTTTAAGACCGGCGACGCGGATTTCTGGTAAGCTTGCTTGCCCCTCTGAGCCAAGGAACGGACATTGACATATGCTTATAGGGGCCGTATCCAGGGATACAACTTCTTCAATGCTAGCGATGGGGGTGTTGACTACACCTGGTCTTCGATTGCAAAGACGCAATCCTTCCAGAGTGGTGATATCCCGATGCCTCTGGTAGTTATGACTGGCAACCAGAAAAGCACCGAGACCTTGTCATCCTCCCCAGCAACATATCCAATCTATGAAACTACCCCTTGGGAGTGGGGAACCTACGACGACGACATCTACGGCTTCGCGCCCCTGGAGTATCTTGGTACTCGATTCGTCAACGGTGTAGTGCCAGACAATGAAACCTGCGTCCGGGGGTTCGACAATGCAGGCTTCATCACCGGCTCGTCAAGCGATATCTGGAACGAAAACGGACACGACATTCTCTATTATTTGGAGTATATCCTAGAACAGTACGAAGCCGCCGCGCCGAACTCCACCACGACGGCGTTTTTGAGGAGCGCCGTCGAGGACTTCGACAACGCCGCCAGCTCGACCAACTCCAGCATTGACGGACCGGCAGCCTACGACCCGAATCCCTTCTACCAATACAACACAGCCACCTCCCCATACGCACAAACCACCAATCTGATCGTGCAGGATGGAGGCGAGACCAGCCAGAATGTTCCACTGTACCCGCTCATCCAACAGAAGCGCAACGTCGACGTGATCTTCGCCGTCGACTCCCTCGGCTCCTCGTCTTACGACAACTGGCCGACCGGCTCATCACTGATTGCAACCTACAACCGCACCCTCCTCGACGTTGCCAACGACACCTCGTTCCCGGAGATCCCAGACCTCGATACATTCCTCAATCTGGGCCTGAACGCTCGTCCGACTTTCTTCGGCTGCAACGCCTCTCGTCTGACTACGCCGACACCCTTGGTGGTTTACCTGCCCAACCACCCGATCACCTACAGCTCGAACTTCTCGCTCGAGGAGGGTCAATTCAACAATACCCAGCGTGATGCGATCATCACCAATGGGTACAATGTTGCGACGCAGGCGAATGGCACGCTGGATGCGGACTGGTCGACCTGCGTCGGCTGTGCGGTTCTCAGCCGCTCGTTGAATCGCACCGGCACGGCCGTCCCGGAGGCCTGTACGAAGTGTTTCCAACGGTATTGTTGGAATGGGACCGTGGACGACCAGACTCCGGTGGCTTATCAGCCGACCGCGTCTCTGAGCGCCGTTGGGCCGGCCAACGCGACCTCGTCGTCGACTGCCTATAGTATGGGTGTTTCGCTGCGTGCGGGTGTGGGATCTGTCGTTGCCGTTGCGGGAGTGGTCGTCTTCATGCTGATTTAATCTGTAAATACTGTACAATCAGCTTGGAAGCTGCGGGAGATTTGACTTTTGGGATTGTGGTACATAGCATTAAGATATTGTTTGATAAGAATAAGCCGTCAGTATAGAGCGCGACCTTAGCGTATGCAGTTAGGGTTTGATATTCGGATGTTGTAAAGTACCTGTTGTTTAGGCGTGGATGTTGCTGTCATCACACTTTCCCACTAGCCCCTGGAAGAAAGGGGCAACGTCCGCGACAGCTGGAGTTTCACAAGGTGGGCATCATAGGAGAGATCGGGAGAAGGGAATGGTGCAGGCCTCGATTGCTAGGAAACAGCTGTCGAATAGCGAGATAAAAAAACAAAAACATACAACAGAAGGGATTCGCTGGTGGTCACCCACCCAACTACTAACCTCCCGGCGTGTGGCTTAAGTACGGCTGAGCGGACGGGAAGC